>NC_142539.1:14880000-15032500 GCF_056151865.1 Erythranthe guttata
TTAAAAAAAATTGATGTTGGTGGTTATGACCATGAGTATTGTTAGTAGAAGTAATAAGTACTTATTTCTGAAAGTTTTGGGTGTTTGCACACTCCATGAAAAATCAACTTTAGTCAATTTATTTTACGAGAAGTTGCTCCAGTGCTTTTCATAGTTCAGTCTCATGCAACTTATTTTAAGAAAAGTAGAAACAAAAGTTAGTATTACAAACACTTCTAAAGCGATTCTGAGCCACACAAAACTCAGAATCACTTTTGAATTTTTTTTTTGCAAACGTCACCTAATTAACAATAGATGAACACACGCACTCAACAACAAATAGAAAGATGACTAGCTAAGCAATACATGAATACACTCGAACATAAAATTTACGTAGAGAGAGCTTCGACTGAGAGCTTAAGACTACATTAGTAATTGTACTTCACAACACATAGATAGCTTAAGAAGAGAGCAAAGAAAGAAGAAATCGAACATGAAAATGCACATCACACAAAAGAGCTTAATTAATATGTTCAATCAAAATAATCATTTAACTATATTTTTCCTTTTCCTTTCGTGTTTTCTTTCCTTCCCGAGATAGATTCCATGCAGGCAATACTCAGAAGTTGTTGTACGAAATGTCGAAGGAAGAGCAGATTAACTTTGACCTGGATGTAACAAAAATAGAGTGGAGAAAGTATTTTCAAGAAGTTCACATCCCTGGTTTGAGAAAGCACGTGCTTAACGAGACAAGTATATATGTCTAGTTACGCATGCAATTATTTATCTCGATCGACCTCATGCTCGCTCTCGTTTTTCAATGTAATTCTGAAATTCATATTTGTTGCAATATTAATGAGTGTGCTGGATTTGCTTTTAACTATTTAGCAAAATAATTATATGTTTGTTCCTTATACTTACAATCTAAAACAATTTTTGTCCCCGAACATTTTCTGCCACAATTTTTTTGCCAAGTTACGAAATTACCAAATTCAAAGTTTAGAGATTGCAACTCGGAGAAATTTACCAAAACCATAGGCATGTAATTAAACTTGAATAAAGTTTTGGACTATTGGTAAAAAGACGAAATCAGAATTGACGTCAAATTTTTATTTTGTACTACCTAATTATAATTTAAAATACATAATACATCGGAGTTTGTCGAAGATTCACCATTGGTTTGCCGACCATTGGCTGTTGTTGTCGAAATCTGCAAGGAGTAGACGGATTCTTCACACTTTCAAAGACCATCTTATTACCAAGGTCAAACTACCAAAATCCCCCTCACGAATTCATGATTACCAAAATCCCTCTCTGACTAACCGTTGACTAGAGTACTTAACAGAAAAATGTGTAAGGACTATATTGGAGATAATTACACTTTTGGTCCCTATATAATACTCCAAAATTGATTTTAGTCCTTATATTATTCTTGTTACGATTTTAATCCCTGAATTAACAATTTTGGTCTGCCATTTGATTTTGGTGTTAATTTGGAGTTTTGCACGTGAGAACGCTGAAAGAACGCCTTTAGACCCCTTATGTAACTAATTTTTTTAACTAGCCCAAATTTCACTTTATTGTTACAGGTTCGTCCAAAAAGTGAACTTTATAATTGAATTTGTAATTTTATGTTTTTTTTTTCTCACATGCCCCTCCTTTCCAATATCAGTCTTTAGAACAAAATGATCATATATATTTCATTCCAACATAATATATTACAATTAAGTACCATTCATGGAATTAAATATTTTTATTACAATTACTACTAAGGTTAAAATCGGTATTTGTTCATAGATCTAAAATGGAATACGTTTGATGAAATTCCAAAACAAATTAAACACAATCTTTTAGAACCATCCTTGTGTAATCTCTAATTGTTACAAAAGTACCTGTGTTAAAACAATTAACAGTGACCCCCTATAAAAGTTAGTCAAAGCCAACAGGGTCCTTGTAAATTGATTGTGCGGTACACTCCCACAAATGCAATTGGGGGTTAATTTTTTGATTTGAAAATACTGAAATACCCTTTAAATCAGAAATTTCATAAATTAGCCCCAAAAAAAAGTTTTCAACATTTTCAATTCAGTCCCTCCCATTTTTAAAAAGGCCCTCTTCTTCCTTAAGTCATGGGCTAATTTAATTTTTTTCCAGAAATACACTGAACATAGCAGAGTCGCTCCTCTCCTTCCGGCGAACACCCCTCCGCCCTCACCTCCCTCCATACCCTCAGCCTCCGCTTCAAGCCTTCAACCATAGCTCCTTCCGCTCCACCACTCCAACATTTTCTCTGACAAGATTCGGTTTGGTTTAGAGCTTTTCTACACCATTTTCCACCCATATTTTGGAGCTTTTTCGTCCCACCAAATCGAGAGCAGGTTGAAGGCGGATGTGGTGGTAATGGTGCGGCGGAGGGTGGATGATAATTGGATTTGGGAATGAAAATGTTTTTTTTTTCTTTTTTTCTTCTTATCTTTCCTTTAACATGTCATTTTGTTTTCTTCTTTTCACTTTTTATTTAAAATTGTAATATTGTTTAATATTTATTAGGATAGTTTTCTCATTTCACGTAAGTCAACAAATAATTTTAATGTAAGGTTCAGCGTGTTTCACAAAACACAACATGGAGGGTTTTATTGCTAATAATTTTAATTTGGGAACATTTTTTGCAATTAGAGATTACACAGGGGTGCATGGTCCGTGCTAAATGCTCAATTAAACACACAACAATAAAATGAAAAAGAAGAACAATACTACACACATTTACAAACATATATATATATATATATATATATATATATATATATATATATATATATATATATATATATATATATATATGCAGCAATTTGTCCGTCACTAGTGAACCAATATTGAAGCAATGAAGTCATGAAAAACAGCCTCAAATATGTCCATCTCTTGAGAAGGCAAAGCCACCATTGCACAAACACCACCATCAACGGCATCTCGAAAAACCCAACAGATATCCTTCCGATGGTTCACCACCGGACAACTGTATATCGGCTTCCCCCATGCATACTCCACCTCATCAAACCCTAATCTAAGCCATGAGCTCACCTTAAAATAATCCCCATGAGGAATCCCTCTATTCAGCTCCAACCAATCGAAAGCCGATTTCACGTACTCGTGCGTCATCTCTTTAGCCCCTTCAGTGATAATCTCCACGAGCTTCGAAAACAGCCCGTTTATTATCTCTTCACAAGTTTCCGAAACTCCCAAGGGAAGCACTGCATTGGCCGAGTACGAATATGGTAATGGGGGGTTCACTATTGGCCTAATGTCGATAGCGTTAAGCAGAGTCGAAACCCTATTTTTATCATCGGAAAAGGCTTTGCACCGCCAGATTACGGCGGCCACCACCGCAAAGGTGCTAATTCTTTGAATTTTGGAAGTCTTAGTAATATTGTCCTTTAAGTGGGATATCTGAGTTGTGGTGAGTTTGAAGATTTTGAGATCGAGTTCTTCGATGATGCAATCGAACTTTGGGGGAGTTGACCCCGGGCCCACGGGGAGGTCGAATTTGAGGAACTCTGGGTGTGGGAAGGAAACGTGTGGTGGAGATCTAGCGGCGAGAATCCGACGGTCGTTGTAGGGTACGATGGCTAAGGGTTTGTTTTCGAAAGATTGGGAAGCTAGGTTTAGGAGGAATACCTTGGCGCCTAGGCCGTCAAATAAGATGTGATTCGTAGACATGCCGATTGCAAAACCACCACACTTGAATGATGTTACCTGCAAATAGTGCTTGAACTATAAGATTCAACTAATATAGGGAAAAATACAGTTTTCATCCCTCAAGTTTGCTCCAATTTCATATTTGATCCTTCGTGTTCACAAAAACCACACTTGTCCCTCATATTTAAAAAAAATCAACACTTTTAGTCATTTTCGTTAATTTCCTGTTAAAACTAACGGAATCAAACTTGTGTCCATCACTACTGTAACTGACGGACTAAGCATAAATTGACTGAAAACTGTAAATTTGCATCTAATATATTATTAACACGTGTGTGAAGTAGGAACACATGTATATATACACACAATTTTTTTCATATTCATAGAAAAAACATGAAAATTCTATACCTGAAAAACACCGAGAGGCTGGTCAACTTCAGGTGGCAAGCTATCCAATCTCTGGACAGCCAGCTGTCGATATCCGAGGTTCGGACAAACGAGGTTCTCATCACCAATCTCATCAAGAGAAACATCGGACTTAGCCACCACAAAGCCAGCCCCCGCCGCGTTACAGTCTATCTCCAGCCGGCCCAATTCCCGGTTTAGTTTCAGTCTTCCCGCCATAAAATCGTACGGCACCAGCACCTTCTCGAGTGCAGTTCGGAGCCTCTCGGCCACTGTTTCAGGCGGGAAATCTAGGTTTGCCTTGAAGAAATGGGCTGTCGTGATATCGTAGTTCAAGATTTGATCGATGTTGGACAAGAAAATCGATTTTTTCGGTGTTTCTTTATATGGAAAGATAAGAGAGCTTTCTAGGAACTTGATCTTTAGGTCTTCCAGGGAAGGAACTGCGGATAAGGCCGCCATTTTGTCACTTCAAATTTTTTTTATTTTCTTTTCTTGATCCTTGCTTTATCTAAATATAGAACATGATGTATTATTAATAAGCGAAATTTCATGCCACTCCAAGAAAAATAAAAAAAAAATCGTTTTCTTAATTGGGGAAAAGGCAGTTTCCTTGTAATTTTTGGATATTTCTTTACCGTGTGTTTCCTTCTAGGATGTTTGACTTCTCCAATTTAGTCCACCTTTTCTTCTAAATTGTAATTTTGACCCTAACTTATTCAATTCTTTAATTTGTGCCTAAAATACAATATATCAAAACATTAAGCACCAACTATCAATAAAATATTCAAAAAGTTCCAATTAAAATATATAATTAAGTGTAAAAATATACACTTAACATTTTCTTGTTGGGTCCAATTTCCAAACTTTTGGGATTACTTTTTTTTTTTATATTGTAGCTGAAATAAAAATCGATTTTAGATATATCATAAAAAAATCAGAGATTGGGTTTGATTTTAATAATTAGGGTAAATAGCACTTAAACCCTGTGGTTACAAGCTCTTGCAGATGACTCCCTTGTGCTCGTAATATCACATACAACCCCCTTGTGGTTTATCGAGTAGCTTCTGCTAGTTTTTCCGTCTAACTTAATCGCGTGTGTCAAACTTCAGGGGGTCATCTGAAAATATGAAAGGGAAAATGAAAACACAAGGGTAGTTCATCTGCAAAAAAAAAAAAAAAAATTCACGTTTGACACAAGCGATAATTAAGTTTCACGAAAAAACAAACGGAAGCTACCCATCAACCGCAAGGGGGTTTATGTGCTAGATGTTACAAGGACAAGGGCGTCATATGCAAAAGCCTGTAACCACAAGAAGATTAAGTACTATTTACCCTAATAATTTTAATTTAGTTAGACTAATATAGATATTGGTAAAATGATATTGCATAATTGGTCTATGCAGTATGAAGTATTTAATTGGGTAATTTTTATAACACAACAGTTTAAAATAATAATATAAGGGTACTTAAAGTTAGTTACTTACGGTCAAACAGCCGGAGGGACCAAACGCGTTATAAGTTTTTATTATTAGAATGCTATTTGTTAACAATGTGATAAATTGAGGACTGAACGTGAAAATAATGTCAGTATGAGGGACTAAAATGTAATTATCCCTACAAGAAGTAGAATATTAGATAAAAGTATATGAAAGGGGCTGAATTTAAAGTATAGTGTGAGACAAAGTGTATTGAGCTGGCCTTAATCACTAGACAGTGCCACTGCATCTGTTTCTTGTAGTGATGTACAATAATTCACTTCATTAATATTCATGTAAAACACATGCATGTTTTTTTGTAGTGATGTACAATAATTAACTTCATTAATATTCATGTAAAACACGTGCTTGTTTTAAGACAATAATTTCAATGAGTGGTTTTCTTTTTTAAAGTGTAAACAATAAGTTTTAGACCCTATATTTTTCAGGGTCACTTTCTTGTTGAAGTGGAAACATTTTTTTTGACTAAGGAATCCACAGTCAACTATATAAGTGCACTGGGTAAATCTACACTCTCGTATATATATAGGGCCAATGTGCAACAAAAATACTCAAATGCCAATGAATAATCCATCGAAATTTTGCTATCGAGGCAATGTGCAACAAGAATAACATTTCGAAGGGTGGCATTCACTTTTTAAAATTTTGAGGGAGTAAAGTGCGAAAATTAGAAATTCTTAGGGGTAATGTGCAATTTGCCCATAAAAGAAAAACAAAAGTATCTTTCAAGATTTTAGATAGGGAAAGAGTGGAATAAATGCAAATTATTAAGTTCACGTTTTCCGTGTTGAAAAGGTTCCTCATATGTGAATGAACTTTACCTTGTAATATATCCCAACGATTTTCTAGTAAGAATTCCCACCCGTTACACGCAGTCGCTAATCGATCGACATCAGTTCATCGATAACTTTTGTTTTTTTTAATAATCGCGCTAACATCACTATAAACTTTTTCTAGGTTTAAGATGAGTGGTTTTATTTTTATTTTTATTTTTTTTTTCTCTTTAAAAAAGAGAATAATTATTGGTTCTCAATTCCCCTTTATGGATTTCGATGATTCGAACCCATGACCAAATAGGTAATAGTGCGAGATGTTTGTCCTCTTTTGGAATAAGTAGTAACTAGCGAAGAAGCACGCACAATAATTTCGACCGATTTGCAATTAGTTTATAAAACAAAAAATCATTGGAATTTAAATTACGTGTGCATATATCCCAACGATTTTCTCTTTTTTTTTTTTTTTTTCTTTTTAATTGCCAAGTGAACATCACGTGAAGCCGCACATGATGATTCCGTCCGAGTATACATGCACCAAAATATGATTGTCGAACAAAAATTATCAAAAAGTTGTAATTTTGAGGGAGTAAATAAGACTTAACCCCTGTGTGGTTACAAACTTTGGGCCATGACCCCTAATGCTTTTTATATGAACACATAACCTCCTCCTGGTGATGAGGATAACTTCCGTTAGTTTTTCCGTGAAACTTAACCTCCAGTTTCAAAGTCAAAGTATTTTTTTTGCAGGTGATCCTCTAGTACTTTTATTTTTGCAGATGACCCCTCGAAGTTTGACACATGCGGTTAAGTTTGAGCGAAAAATTAACGGAAGCTACCCCCATCAACCATAAGGTGGTTATGTGCTAATATTACTAGCATAGAGGGTTCATTGACAAAAGCTTGTAACTACAGGAGTGTTAAGTGCTATTTACCCTTTTGAGGATCTAATTGTGGCGGCAATGTTTGAGGACGAAAATCACTTTAGGCAATAAGTATAAGGACCAAAGGTAAAAGTATCGCTTGGAATATGAGTAGTCAGATTTTTTTTTTTAATTATCGGTGAAATGTATTATTTAATATTCATACCTCCAATAGTAAAAAAATAATACAGGATGAAATGAAAAACAAAGATGACAATGTTATTTAGCAACACAAACAAAATGAAAAACCAAATTAAGGAAGTCCTTGATGACAATTTCATAACAAAACAAGCTACTCACTAGCCACAACCACAATTTACTTCCCGACATTGCGGCCGGTGAAAGAGCCCAACGAGAGTGTTTGGTGCATTCTCAAGGCCTTGGGCTACATCCTCAACGTACGTTATCTTCCTTTGTTTAACGAGCGGCACCACCATCTCCAAGACCTTGGATAGAGACTGTAGTGATCGAAAACCAAGAATCCCTCTATGCGTATTCGCTTCGTTATAAGGCACAACAAGTTTCTAGTACCTTCTTCTGGATTTTCAAGGTCGTACTGCGATATCATCCCACAAACGGCAATGCGGCCGTTGACTCTCATGTTGAGGAGCACCGCGTCGAGCATCTTTCCTCCCACATTCTCAAAGTAAATATCGATGCCGTTCGGGAAATACCTAACATTTTCATAAATTTTGAAATGAGAAAAATCAAAATGCAAAAGCAAATTAAAACATAAACTCTGAACATTTCAGTATGTTTTTTGGTTCCTATTAGAAAGGTAAAGTGTGATGAAATTGATTTCGCGGTATACTATTTTCTTTACCCAAGAAGATGTTGTTGTTGAGGTTTTTGCCACATTGTGTTTTACGTGTAATTTTACTCAATGCACCAGTATATATGTTCCGTTGCTAGTTCATTCGTTTTATTAAAAAAAATATATTTATTTTGCTAACTTGCAGATTTCGTGCACGAAATAATAAACTAAACTCTTTAAAGCCGCATCTAATTAGGTTCTTCTTTGTAGTAGAATGCATCATCAAAACAAAATTTATTCTTCAAAAGATCCACCTTCACACAAAATTGATTAAAAAAAATTATATATATATATATAATTGAATTTTGTGATCTTTATTTATTTGAAAGACCGTTGTAACAACAAATTCTTATTTGCGATTTAAACAAACAAGAAATATGTGCACACAGATAATTTATTGAATTAAAATAAAATATTATTGCGGGTTACAAACTCTAATTTGATTTGGACATGTAGACATTTTAAACTCGTATCAAAGAGTGCTTCATTTGATTTGGACATGTAGACCTTTTCAAATCGTGTCAAGGAGTGCTTCATTTGATTTTGACATGTAGACATTTTAAACTCGTGTCAAGGAGTATTTTATTTGGACATGTAGACATTTTAAATTCGTGTCAATGAGTACTTCATTTGATTTGGACATTTAGACCTTTTAAACTCGTGTGAAGGAGTACTTCAGTTGATTTGGACTTGTAGACCTTTTAAACTCGTGTCAAGGAGTATTTAACTTGATTTGGACTTGTAGACCTTTTGAACTCGTGTCAAGGAGTGTTTGGTTTGATTTGACTTCTCATATTGCATAGGGTGTTGTTTCTTCAAAAGACTTGCTCTCATCCTCATGATCTTCTTGTTCTTCATCGACATGTTCTTCATTGAGCTGGTACGGCTTTTAGATTTAAGGTTCTTCAACTCCATTTGCAATTATGCTCAATTCCATATCATGTGCTCGAGTGGCCAACTCTTCAAAACTTTTAGGTTGAATTGCTTGAGGGATATATCGTAGTCCTCACTGCATTCCTTGGATGCACAGTTCAATAGCTGATGTCCCAGGCAGTCGATCCTTGCAATTAAGACTAAATTTCTCCAACAGTTGATGTAGTCGATGATAGGTTATTTCTTATATTGGCGGGAATTGGTGAGCTCAATCATGCTGACTGTTCTTCGAGTGTTGTAAAAGCGGCTGATAATTTCTTCCTCAAGTGCTTCCAACTATCAATGGAGTTTGCCCCCAAATCAATGTACCAATTAAATGCGTTTTCTTTGAGTGATCAGACGAATTGCTTGACAAGGTGATCTTCGTACGTCCCGACATCATTGCAAGTCTCAACGAAGTGTGCCACATGTTGCTCGGGATTGCTTTTGCCATCAAATTGTTGAAACTTTGGAGGTTTATATAGCCCATTGGCATCTTTAGCTCATCAATCCTTTGTGTGTATGGCTTGACATAGGATGTTGGTAATTTCGAGCTTCCTCCAACTTTTCTTTGATATCTCCACTGATCAGCGTCATCACTTGATCAACATGATATTGGTATTTTTGTTCGAGATATAGACCTCAAAAATGGAAACGGTACACCTACTATGTTTCTTTCGGGTAATGGTATTTTAGCAAATCATATTTTTCTACTTTGCTTAAATATTAATTATATTAGAGCATCTTCAACCAAATATGAATTTTAAAATTTTCTCTATCCTATTTGGCAGTATTTAGATTCTCTGTTGGCTGAAGCAAAATCTTCTCCGATACAACACTTAAAACTCAAAATATTTTCTTAGACAATAAAAGAAAAATTGTAATAAATTTATGAGTTGGCACTTTAGAGATTCTCAGGGTGACACTTCAATTTCAAAGCGTCGTCTTAAATGTTCATTTTTATGTTATACCGGGGTGAAATACACTTGGTAGATCTATACTATTCATATACATACAAACAAATCCACACCCACATTGATGTGTGTCAATCAACGGTAAAAAAACACCCAATGTAGTCTTCACTGGGTATAGCATAGAAATAACCTCATCTTAAGTATCTCTAGAATCACAAGTGCCACATCATCTGGAGAATGTTTTTTTAAGATTTGCATTTGAGATGACTTTTGAACAAAAATCTCAAAATATCCTATGTGCACTCGAAGTGTTAGAGATTGAGTTTATCATTAAAGATGATCTTACAGTCAAGCCTTTATAAATTAATACAGTCGGGACTACCGAAATCTTATTATTTTAACGAAATATTAAATTATCGAACTAATAATTTAATATGTTTACATTAAATCGGGACTGGAAGAAATTATTATTTAAGCGAGTTTATTAATTTATCGAGGTTCTATGGTATCTATATTTTACTTCTTCATAGCCATTTAACACATTAACTTTAATTTTTGTTTTACTATACTTTGATTTCTTATTTGACCCTTCTACTTTTCACACCTACATAATGCCAGGAAAAACTAAATTTTCTTACTAATAAGAAGAAAGTTATATATTTTCCGCAAAAAGGTAATCGGACAGATAAATGGAGGGATGGAGTTGTAAAATTGTATCTAAGAAGGTGGATGAAAAAATTGAATTTATTATTTGAGGGTGTGGTTGCAAACAATCATACTCCATAGGAGGTGGATGTCAAAATTTTAAATGTTAAGGTTGCAGTTGAATTAAGTTAGTGAATGTGAGTTCAATTTAAGATAATTATTTATTTCTAGAAATTGGGATTATTAAAAATCAACTTTAACCAACTATAGAGAAGTTAGTGTATCAACATAAATACATTTTTAATTGTGGTTCTAATTGCTAGATTAACACCTAATCCATTAGAAGAGGAGGAAAAGGACGAAGAGGAGGACGAGGACAAAGAAGAAGACGACGAAGAGGAAGATTCTTCTTCTTCTCCGTCCTCCTCTTCTTCTTCGTCCTCGTCCCCGTCCTCTTCTTCCTTGTCTTCCTCGTCTTCTTCTTCTTCCTCCTCTTCTTTCTCTTCTTCGTCCTCGTCCTCTTCATCCTCCTCTTCGTTATCTACCTCTTCTTCGTCCTTTTCCTCGTCCTCTTCCTCTTCTTCCTCTTCATCTTCTTCGTCCTCTTCCTCCGCGTCCTCTTCCTCCTCGTACTCTACCTCCTCCTCTTTGTCTTCTTCGTCTTCCTCTTCCTCGTCCTCGATCATCACATTTATACCTTTTATCAAAATTATTCTTACACGGATATTTCATAAAAATAAGCTAAAAGTTAAAGTTGATTTGCAAATACTTATAACTTCTGGATTAACCGCTTCAAGTTATTTTTTAAGGATTTGCAAATACCCTCAACTTTCGCCGATAATCATTTATTTTTAACTTATACTCACAATCATCAATTTGTATTTTTACAACGTTTATGCAGACCCCCCTTAAGTAAATTTTGAAATAAGTATACTTATTTAATTTTAAATGTTGGGGGTTTTTGCAAATACGTAAGAAATCAACTTTAAGTGCTTAATTTAAATTTGACATGTTTGTAGAAAAAAATCAATTTCGACTATTTTGGTAAAATATCTAAATTTTCCAATGCCTCGTGCAATACGACGTAACCTCCTTCAATCTTATATGAGTATGGTCGATGTTGTTGAGATTTATAGCTTGCATATGTGTCATAACTTATGATGATGTTAACAACAGATGATGTTAAACAACTACCTACTAAGCACACATCTACATGAGTTTGTGTGATTATGTGTAGATTTACAATTAACTAATTACCCGGTGTTAATAACCGGGTGTAACATAGAATTTCCCTATAAAAAAAGTTGAGCTAACCCTTGGGGATGCGGTAATACATCTAAGAAATTATTCCACCGAACGTACACCCCAAGCCCACTGGATCCAGGAATAGCAACATGTACTAAATGGTCTGTCCATGTCAAGGAACTTACGCCCAAAAGTCCTGACAAATGATGATTCAGACGAGATTAGGCATTTTAGAGCCACGAAACTCTCGGTTTCTATTCCTGTCGTAATTGTAGCCAACCTCCTATTAATGATATGGCAGAAAGAAATAATAAACAAAAAACGAGCTCCATTATAAAGATCTTCATGGTCTTCGAAGTAAGACAATAATATTTCCTTATTTCCTTAGTTATATCATTGGAGAGAAATTTAAAGATCTAGATAACATTTGGCAAGAGATTGAAGGATTCATTCAAAATTCAAGAATCCAATTCATTGATATAAGGTATGCTTTGTGTTTATATTTTAGGTATTATTTATATTTTAGTTATTGTTCATAAAAACCACTTATGTTTGGGTAACTACTAGCATCCCATCGACTATGAATCTTCTTACACGTCCATCCTCATGGTGTCAAATTCGACATAATCTTTTAGATTCATGAAATATTCTCTAGTTTGTACTCGTTTTGTACAAAATGCATTTTATGATGCACCACGTTGTGAAGTGATTGGGGTCGGCCGGATTTTCGGGCCGTTGATTTCCGAGCATTTGTTGGTGATGCGGGATAGGAATATCGAAGCGTCCGGGTAAAAGTTAAAAGGGAATTGGTATTATCAGAGGAATATTCGGGAGAATCAAAAAGATTCTATCGAGTTTAACTGTTAGAGCGATTTGTAAGATATTTGCATACCTCGGGGGGGTTTTCGTAATTACGAGAACGTGGGGGGAATTTCCGTTATTCAGACTTACCACAGGGGGGTTTTGGTAATTTGCCCTACATATTATGATCTATGATCATCTAGTTTCAAAATGTAAAGCTCGAATGGGATGAAACGGGTACAAACTTAAGAATATTCCACATAATTTAGAAGATTCCATTAAATTTGACACCGCAAGAGTAGACGTATAAGAAGATTGGTAGTTGATGGATGATTATAATTATTGAAACAAAAGGTGTTTTTGGTAATTTGACCTTACCTCAAAGGGGTAACTGTAATTTACTGAATAAAATAATTGTGAATCGGATCAAAATACCAAGTGGACAGGATCAATTAAATTGTTATAAAATGAATTCGTAATTTTAAATAAACTAATTAGTACCACGTGCAGTGCACGTGATTCTTACTACTTTACTCAATAATTTATACTATTTAAGATTTAATTGACTAAAATTGCACATTATTAATTTCTTTATAAATAAATAAAATTATATATGATTAATTTTATATAAAACAAGTTGCTAGTTATTGTGTAATATGAAATATCAAATAAAATATTGGAAAAAAATTCAATAAAATTTTAAATGTGACCAACTAATATAATCTTTGTATGGGTTCTTGTCCAGGTTAATGGTTAGGATGGTCTTGTTTCTCTTAAACTCTTATATATATAATCAAAAAATTCAAGATATAAATAACTTATTAAGTTTAAATTAAATTATCCTTAATTAACTCTAAAAATAATTATTTTGGATATTATTTAAAAAGTTCTAAAATATACATTAATATACTATGTTTTAATATATATTTTAAATAACATATAAATTTTATTCAACAAGAAAAGAAAAGATAAATGGATAATATTAAGTTCTGCAAATTAATTAATTAGGTGCTCCTTGTTAATTATTTTAACATTTAATAGATTAAAAGATTCAACAATTAATTAACTTGATTTTATAATAAACAAGTATGGGCAATCTTAATACATTTATAATTAACATAATTAAACAACATTTCAATGGCATATTTTAATAATGTTAAAATCATCAGCATACGACCAAAAAAAAAAATCATCATATATGTCTCATAAAATAAAATAAAGAAAAAATAAAAGTAAAAAATGCAATGTGGTTAAGGGTGTCGGAATGGAATTTTGGAATTCCACCAATTCCGATTAAAAAATATCTGAATTTATGATGTAGTGTTAATGGCTATTAACTACTAAGAAGGTCGGGAGACAAATGCACAAGAATTCCAAGAGGTTTTGACAGCAAGAAACATTAAAATTACCTTTACTAAAATTAAATAAATGAAATACAAATAAATGGTCAAATTCATTCACGTGAATGTATGTGGAAGTCCTCATTTGTGTCTTATGAGTTTCTTTTATGCTTTTATAATAAGTTGTATTAGATTAGTGTGGGGGAGATTTTTTGGAGAAAATAAAAAAAACTCGAGGGTTGTTCTTACTTTCCTAAGTATTTTCAGTACTTGGATGCCTTTGTTTCTGCAATTTTGTCTATTAAGATTGTATAGATTCAAAGAAGGTTGGTTATCTCGGCAAGCCAGATTCATCTTACAACGCTCGCTGCATCAGTTGGTATCTAGAGCCTGCGCTCGATTCCTGTAGAATGGCCCGTACTAGAGGATGTGGTCGTGGTCGAGAAGCCAATCTCAACGATGTTTACGAACGTGATGAAATAGCTCGATTAACTCAGCAAGTGGAAGCATTGATGCGTGAAAACGCAAAACTACGAAATCAACACCAACATAATCCATCACCCCAACCATCGGTCGACGACGAATTTTCTGACGTAGAAGGAGAGTACTTTCAAAATCCATTTGGTGAGACACATCGCCAACGACGAGGTTATTTTAGAGGAGATCGAGAAAACTCTAGTGCACATAGATGGGAATCTGGTATAAGAGTGGATATTCCAGTCAAAATCCATTTGGTGAGACACATCGCCAACGACGAGGTTATTTTAGAGGAGATCGAGAAAACTCTAGTGCACATAGATGGGAATCTGGTATAAGAGTGGATATTCCAGAATTTCATGGCAACCTTCAAGCCGAGGAATTATTGGAGTGGTTTGCTTCTACTGAGGAGATCCTTGATTTCAAGGAAGTGCCAGAAAATAAGAAGGTTGGCTTAGTCGCTACAAAATTCCGTGGAAGGGCTGCATCGTGGTGGCAACATAACAAAGCTAATCGTACTAGGCAAGGAAAAGAGAGGATTACATCTTGGGATAAATTAAAGAAGTATATGCGTGCAGCGTTCTTACCGCACAATTACGCAAGTATGTTATTCCAACAATTCCAGAATTTGAGACAAGGGAACAAGTCGGTATATACAGAGTTCTATAAGTTGGCTTTGTTTAATGATCTTTGTGAGTCAGACGAGCAAACAGTGGCACGATATATTGGTGGGTTGCGCCCTCAAATTCAGGAAATTCTCAATTTATTTGATCTCTTTTCTGTAGCAGAAGCACATCAAAGAGCGTGTTCCTTGGAAAAACAATTTAATCGGCGACCCGGGAATCTTGGTTGGACAAGTAGCGGAGGAGCCCCTCGTGGTGTTGGAAATTCTTCCAAACCCACTTTATCAGATAGTACAACAGCAAAACATCCTCCTACAGCCCCAAATAATTCCGTGCGAACTAGTTCGAGTGGACCCCGTTGCTTTAAATGTGGCGAACCTGGTCATAAGGCATCCGAATGTCGGAAAGGAGATAGATCTGGGAAAAATCTCCTTGTTGAAGGTGACGAGGAAATTTTAGAAGAAGTGGAACAAGAACCTTCTTATGATACTGATGAAGAAATTGTAAGCGGCGATACAGGTCCTCTTTTGGTTGTCAGGAGAGTATGTTTTGCTCCTCATGCATCCAATAACGAGGTTTGGCTTCGGCAAAATATTTTTCAATCCACTTGCACAATCGGTGGAAAGGTATGTAAATTCGTGATTGACTCTGGAAGTTGTGAAAATGTTGTTTCTGAAGAAGCAGTGAGAAAATTAAATTTGGCAACTGTAAAACACCCTCGTCCGTATAAATTATCTTGGCTCGAAAAGGGATGTGAACTGGCTGTGACAAAAAAATGCTTGGTATCTTTTTCCGTTGGTTTAAAATATAAGGATCAGGCCTGGTGTGATGTTGTCAAGATGGATGCATGTCATCTTCTTTTAGGTCGACCGTGGCAGTTCGATAGAAGTGCTTGTCATGATGGAAGAAATAATACATATAGTTTTTTGTTCGATGAGATAAAAATTCGTCTCCTCCCTAGTAAAGATTGCAGCCGTCAACCTCGGGATGATACGGGATCAAGTTTATTGGCGATTAATTGATTTGAGAAAGAAATGAATAAATTTGGTGTTGTTTATGTAGTACTTGGAATTGAAAGTTCCATAGAGGTAGGGGTTCCAAATGAGGCTAAGGCAATAATTGAAGAGTTTTCGGATGTCTTTCCGGTTGATTTACCTCCAAATTTGCCTCCTTTGAGAAAGATTCAACACCAAATCGATCTTGTTCCGGGCTCTAAATTACCGAATCGCCCACATTATCGTATGAGTCCGAAAGAGCATGAGGAGTTGCGGCGCCAAGTAGAAGAGTTGCTAAAGAAAGGATACGTGAGAGAGAGTCTCAGTCCGTGTGGTGTCCCTGCCTTGCTCATACCAAAAAAAGATGGAACTTGGCGCATGTGCATAGACAGTAGAGCAATAAACCGAATTACGGTACGCTACAGCTTTCCCATTCCGCGGTTAGATGACTTATTGGATCAGCTAAGTGGAGCTGCAATCTTCAGCAAACTTGATCTAAAATCTGGATATCATCAAATTCGGATTCGCAAAGGAGATGAGTGGAAGACCGCTTTCAAGACTCGAGAGGGCCTTTATGAATGGACGGTCATGCCATTTGGGTTGTCAAATGCTCCGAGTACCTTTATGCGCACAATGAACGAACTCTTTCGTCCTTTCATCGGTAAATTCGTGGTGGTTTATTTCGATGATATCTTGATATATAGTGCTGACCTCGACTTACATTTGAATCACTTGAAAGAAGTTCTTTCATTATTACGTGAGAACAAATTTTATGCTGCTCTTAAAAAATGCGCTTTCATGACTGATCGAGTTTTATTCCTTGGTTATGAAGTTTCAAAAGATGGGACAAGTGTTGATGAATTGAAAGTACAAGTCATTAAACAATGGCCTATTCCTACGAATATTCATGAAACGCGGAGTTTTCATGGTTTAGTGTCATTTTATCGGAGATTTATTTCCAACTTTAGTACTATCATGGCTCCTATAACTGACTGTATGAAGGTTGGAAAATTTAATTGGAATGAGGCTGCAACCGAGGCTTTCCAAATCATCAAGCAAAAGCTAACTTCAGCTCCTGTGCTCGCTTTACCCGATTTCTCTTTGCTTTTTGAGTTGCATTGTGACGCTTCAAGAATCGGTATAGGGGCAGTTCTTAGTCAGAATGGGAGGCCAATCGCTTTTTTTAGTGAGAAATTGAGCGGGCCAAAACTCAATTACAACACTTATGACTTGGAATTTTACGCCGTGGTTCAAGCTCTAAAGCACTGGAAGTCTTACCTTTCTTACAAGGAATTTATATTGTACTCTGATCATGAAGCATTGAAGCATCTTCACATCCAAGAAAAGCTTTCGGACAGACATGTGAAGTGGGCAGCATATTTGCAACGGTTCACCTTTGTTCTTAAACATAAATCTGGTGTTACGAATAAAGTCGCCGATGCACTAAGTCGTCGTTCCAATCTCCTTACAATGATGCATACTCAGGTTCTTGGATTTGAGACTTTTCGAGAGTTACTACTCACTGATCCTTACTTTTCAAAGATAATGTTTGCTGTTCAAAATGGCGAGAAATCTGAATTTCTTTTGCACGACGGCTTTCTTTTTAAATGAACTCAATTATGCGTGCCGGAGTGCAGTCTTCGAGCAAAAATTGTTCAGGAATTACATAATGAAGGGCATATGGGAAGGGATAAGACATTACAGTTGGTTACAAATTCTTATTTTTGGCCGTCTATTCGACGAGAAGTTACAAAATTTGTGCAAGGTTGCCGAGTTTGTCAAGTGTCAAAAGGCACAGCTACAAATGCCGGGTTATACATGCCACTGCCGGTACCTACTCAACCATGGACAAATATTAGCATGGATTTTATATTGGGACTGCCAAGAACTCAACGAGGAATGGATTCGATTTTTGTTGTCGTGGATCGCTTTTCAAAGATGTCTCATTTTATTGCCTGCAAAAAAACTTCAGATGCGAGTCACGTGGCTTATTTGTATTTCAGGGAGGTGTATCGCTTGAACGGGTTACCTTTAACCATTGTCTCTGATCGAGATACGCGTTTTCTTAGTCACTTTTGGCGCAGTCTGTGGCGACTTTCCGGTACAACACTCGATTTCAGTAGTGCTTATCATCCCCAAACCGATGGGCAAACCGAAGTTGTTAATCGTTCAGTGGGAAATTTATTGCGGAGCTTGGTCGGGGATCATTTAAAGTCATCGGATCAAAAATTGTACCAAGCCGAGTTTGCGTATAATCACTCTCACAGTCGTAGTACCGGATTCAGTCCTTTTTATATCAACTATGGCTATGAACCACAAGCCCCGCTAAACATGGCACCACTACCAAGTGTGAAACACATGAATAGCAAGGCTGGGGATCTCATTACTCAGATTCAGGATATCCATCGGGCTACTCAACAAAATCTACTACAAGCTACTGCCAAGTACAAACAAGCAGCAGATGGCAAACGTCGCGTTTTGGAGTTTGAAGTCGGGGACTATGTCTGGGCAGTTCTTACCCGGGATCGATTTCCCGTGGGAGAGTATAATAAATTATCGGCTCGCAAAATTGGGCCCTTGGAGATAATCGCAAAGATCAATGCCAATGCTTACCGCTTGAAGCTTCCAAGTCATATCCGCACGTCTGATGTTTTCAATGTGAAACATTTACTTCCATATCATGGTGATAACTCTGAAGATGAAGCTGCACATTCGAGGGCGAATTTTTCTCAACTGGGGGAGGATGATGTAGTGTTAATGGCTATTAACTACTAAGAAGGTCGGGAGACAAATGCACAAGAATTCCAAGAGGTTTTGACAGCAAGAAACATTAAAATTACCTTTACTAAAATTAAATAAATGAAATACAAATAAATGGTCAAAGTCATTCACGTGAATGTATGTGGAAGTCCTCATTTGTGTCTTATGAGTTTCTTTTATGCTTTTATAATAAGTTGTATTAGATTAGTGTGGGGGAGATTTTTTGGAGAAAATAAAAAAAACTCGAGGGTTGTTCTTACTTTCCTAAGTATTTTCAGTACTTGGATGCCTTTGTTTCTGCAATTTTGTCTATTAAGATTGTATAGATTCAAAGAAGGTTGGTTATCTCGGCAAGCCGGATTCATCTTACAACGCTCGCTGCATCAATTTAGAATTGTCTTTTGTTTTTTTTTTTTACAATTTACGATTTTTCCATTTTGTTGGCACGGTTTTGGAATTGTATATAAATTTACCGGAAATTCCAACATTTTCTCTTACAAAATTCGGTTTGGTTTATGGAGCTTTTCTGCATCATTTTCCACCAATATTTTGGAGCTTTTTCGTCCCACCAAATCTAGAGCATGTTGAAGGCGGATGTGGTGGTGATGGTGCGGCGGAAGGTGGACGATAATTGGATTTGGGACTGAAAATTAATTTTTTTAGAGTATACAATATTATATGAACTCTTATAATATTAGGATTCTATTATGATTCAGTTATCTACATTAGTCAGGATTTAGTTACCTAGTTAAACTCTATTTACCTTTCAATATTTATTTCTTTCATGTAAATCAATCCACAACATAACATAACGGGGGTTTCTATTACATGATGTTATTTCTCCTTTTCTCCTATTCTTCCAATAGTTTTTTTTTTCTTATCTTTCTTTTAAAATTTAATTTTGTTTTCTTTTTTTCATTTTTTATTTAAAATTGCAATATTGTTTAATATTTATTAGGACATTTTTGTCATTTCACGTAAGTCAACAAATAATGTTAATGTAAAGGGCAACGTGTTTTGCAAAACACAAGGGATTTATTACTAACAATTTTAACTTGGAAACATTTTTGCAATTAGATATTACATAGGGGTGATCGGTGCTAAATACTCAATTCAACACACAATAATAAAATCACAAAGACGAACAATACTGTGCACGCGCGCGCACGCGCGCACACACACACACACACACACACACATATATATATATATATATATATATATATATATATATATATATATATATATATATATTGTCCGATCATTAGTGAACCAATATTGAAGCAACAAAGTCCTGGAAAACACCCTCAAATATGTCCATCTCTTGAGAAGGCAAAGCCACCATTGCACAAGCACCATTATCAACGGCATCCCGAAAAACCCAACAAATATCTTTCCGATGATTCACCACCGGACAACTGTACATCGGCTTCCCCCATGCATACTCCACCTCATCAAACCCTAATTTAAGCCATGAGCTCACCATATAATCGCCATGGGGAATCCCTCTATTCAACTCCAACCAATCAAAAGCCGATTTCACGTACTCGTGTGTCATCTCCTTAGCTCCTTCGGTGATGATTTCCACAAGCTTAAAAAACGGCCCGTTTTTTATCTCTTCACAAGTTTCCGAAACTCCCAAGGGGAGCACTGCATTGGCCGAGTACGAATATGGTAATGGGGGGTTCACTCTTGGCCTAATGTCGATAACGTTGAGCAAAGTCGACACCCTATTTTTATCACCGGAAAAGGCTTTGCACCGCCATATTAGGGCGGCCACCACCGCAAGGGTGCTAATTCTGTCAATTTTGGACGTCTTAGTAATATTGTCCTTTAAGTGGGATATCTGAGTTGTGGTGAGTTTGAAGATTTTGAAATCGAGTTCTTCAATGATGCAGTCGAACTTTGGGGGAGTTGACCCTGGGCCCACGGGGAGGTCGAATTTGAGGAACTCGCGGTGTGGGTAGGAAACGTGCGGTGGAGATCTAGCCGCGAGAATTCGACGGTCCTTGTAGGGTACAATGGCTAAGGGTTTGTTTTCGAAAGATTGGGAAGCTAGGTTTAGAAGGAATACCTTGGCGCCTAGGCCATCGAATAAGATGTGATTTGTAGACATGCCGATTGCAAAACCACCACACTTGAATGATGTTACCTACAAATAATACTGGAACTATAAGATTCAACTAATATATTATACAACAAGTGTATGAAGTAGGAGAACACATACACACACACACACACAAATTTTCATATTCATCGAAAACGCATGAAAATTGCTGAAAAGGTTCGTGTGTTATAAAAAATAGCAAATTAAAACCCCCCCCGATTAAAAGTCGAAGGCGAAAAAGTCCCTTAGAGCTGTTCGTGGTACTCACGCGTGGGTTGTGCGGTTCTTTTTGTAAATTATGGGGTAAAATGACGTAAACACCCTTTTATACATAAATAAATGTATGTTAAATTTGATGTAATTATAAATAATTCAAATTCAAAGGACCAAATAGTAATTTTCAAAATCTAAAATCGTGATCATCTTCTTTCTACCTCACCCTCTCAACTCAACACCGCCTCTTTGAAAAGGCGGTCTGAGACCCGCCGGAAGACAAAGGAACTTCGCGTGGATTCAAACAAGGGAGATAGGGTTTGGAGCTCAACGGTGGAGTCGAAGTAGGGTAGCGTTTGGGTGGAGATATGTATTTTCAGCAGCGGCGGCAATGGATTTCGTGAAGAAGGTTGGCGGCATATTTTGGGGAGTTTCAGGCGGTTAGTGGTTGATGATTTCGGGTATATTACAATTCAGTCCCCTAAGTTTAAGTTTCAGAAGTTTAGTAAAACTGCAACTAGGCCTCTATTATATGATAGTTCTAAGTTTATGTTATTAATTGAAGGGTATATTTGTCGTTTCATCTTTGGTCAATCAGTAAACTCACAATAGGTTCAGTGAGCTAATAAAAATATTATATAAGGGGACTTTTGCTAATTTTTTTTTTTATTTATGGAATTTTTTAGGAGTTGAGCATTACACATGGATAGTTTTTGAAATTTACTCAAATTATACAGACGGTTAGTGGTTGATGATTTTGTGTATATTACAATTCAGTCCCCTAAATTTAAGTTTTCAGAATTTTAGTAAGATTGCAATTAGGTCTTTATTATATGATAATTTTAATTTTATGTTATTAATTGAAAGGTATATTTGTCTTTTCATCTTTGGTCAGTGAGTAAAATCACAATAGGATATAAGGGGGTTTTGCTAATTTTTTTTTTTTTTTTTAATTCATGAACTTTTTTTAGCAGTTGAGCATTACACAGGGATAGTATTTGTAATTTGCTCAAATTATATACCTGAAAAACACAGAGTGGCTGCTCAACTTCAGGAGGCAATCTATCCAATCTCTGGACAGCCAGCTGTCGATATCCGAGGTTCGGACAAACGAGGTTCTCATCACCAATCTCATCAAGAGAAACATCGGACTTAGCCACCACAAAGCCAGCCCCCGCCGCGTTGCAGTCTATCTCCAGGCGGCCCAATTCCCGGTTTAATTTCAGTCTTCCTGCCATAAAATCGTACGGCACCAGCACCTTCTCGAGTGCAGTTCGGAGCCTCTCGGCCACTGTTTCAGGCGGGAAATCTGGGTTTGCCTTGAAGAAATGGGCTGTCGGGATATCGTAGTTCAAGATTTGATCGATGTTGGACAAGAAAATCGATTTTTTCGGCGTTTCTTTGTATGGGAAGATAAGAGAGCTTTCTAGGAACTTGATCTTTAGGTCTTCCATGGAAGGAACTGGGGATAAGGCCACCATTTTGTCACTTAAAATTTTTTTCTTTTCTTTTCTTGATCGTTGCTTTATCTAAATGTAGAAGAACATGATGTATTATTAATAAGCGAAATTTCATGCAACTGGTCACCCGCCACTCCAAGAAATTAAAAAAACAATCATTTTCTTAATTACTTTTTGACATAATATTTAGGGTAAATTCTCCTTTCCAATTAAAAGATATAATTGAGTGTAAAATATACACTTAACATTTGACCGTCAACAACTAACAATCAAAGCATGAATTACTGAATTTGAGTTTTTTTTCTTTCTAAGTTGCCCTTTTCTAATGAATTTTCTTGTTGGGTCAAATTTGCAAACTTTTGGGATTACTGTATTTTTTATATTGTAGCTGAAATAAAAATCGATTTTAGATATATTATAAATAAATCAGAGATTGGGTTTGATTTTAATAATTAGGGTAAATAGCACTTAAACCCCTGTGGTTACAAGCTCTTGCAGATGACTCCCTTGTGCTCGTAATATCTGCATATAACCCACCCTTGTGGTTTATCGGGTAACTTCTGCTAGTTTTTCCGTCTAACTTAATCGCGTGTGTCAAACTTCAAGGGGTCATCTGAAAATATGAAAGGGAAAATGAAAACACAAGGGTTCATCTGCAAAAAAAAAAAAAATACTTTGACGTTTGACACAAGCGATTAAGTTTCACGAAAAAACTAACGGAAGCTACCCATCAACCGCAAGAGGATTTATGTGCTAGATGTTACAAAGACAAGGGCGTCATATGCAAAAGCATGTAACCACAAGGAGATTAAGTGCTACTTACCCTAATAATTTTAATTTAGTTAGACTAATATAGATATTGGTAAAAAGATATTGCATAATTGGTCCAATACTATGGTCTATGCAGTATGAAGTATTAATTGGGTGATTTTTGCTAATTTTTATAACACAACAGTTTAAAATAATATAGGGGTACTTAAAGTTAGTTACTCACGGTCAAACAACCGGAGGGACCAAATGCGTCACAAGTTTTTAATATTAGAATGGTATTTGTTAACAATGTGGCAAATAGAGGACCGAAAGTGAAAATAATGTCAGTATGAGGGACTAAAATGTAATTATCCCTAAAAAAAGGTAGAATATTAGATAAAAGTATATGAAAGGGCCTGAATTTAAAGTAGGGCAAATTACCAAAAACCCCCTGAGGTAAGCATAAATAACGAAAATCCCCCCATGTTCTCTTAATTACGAAAATCCCCCTGAGGTATGCAGACGTCTTACAAATCGCTCTAACGGTGTTAGACTCGATAGAATCTTTTTGATTCTCCCGAATATTCCTCCGATAATACCAATTTTGCCCTTGTACACGAAATTACCCTTAGGGGGGTAATTGTAAGCATTTTATTTAATGATGGGTCATTATGAATGTACAAAATACTTATTTTTCTTAAATTAAACCCAAATATAATCAATCATTATGAATGTACAATGTATTTTTATTGGATTAAAAAAAAATCAATGAATGAGATTTCAAAATTTAATTATTTTTTATATATAAAATTAAATATTTTACAATTCGAGAAATACAACCATGCATCATTCAAGCTAAAAGCATAAATCCGTATAAATACTCCTCTGGATAAATAAAATCAATTAAAATATATAAATAAAAAAAATAAAAAATTATAATATCAAATTATCAATACAAATTACAAAGTAATAAATAAATTTATAAAAGCAATAAATCATCAACTGAAAGGGATGTCAGGGGGGATTTTCGTTATTTAGGCTTACCTCAGGGGGGTTTTTGTAATTTGCCCTTTATTTTTTACATATTTAACAGAAGGATATAATAGACATTTCACGTTTTCGGTTAAAAAAATTCGGTCAACCGTTAGTCAAGGGGGGTTTTCGTAATTACGAGAACATGGGGGGGATTTTCGTTATTTAGGCTTACCTCAGGGGGGTTTTGGTAATTTGCCCTTTAAAGTATAGTGTGAGACAAAGTGTATTGAGCTGGCCCTGATCAATAGACAGTGCCACTTTATCTGTTTGTCGTACTGATGTACAATAATTCACTTCATTAATATTCATGTAAAACACATGCATGTTTAATTTTTTTGGTAGTGATGTACAATAATTTACTTCATTAATATTCATGTAAAACACATGCTTGTTTTAACACAATAATTTCAATGAGTCGTTTTCTTTTTTAAAGTGGAAACAATAACTTTTAGAGTGTGGGTCGCTTTCTTGTTGAACTGGAAACATTTTTTATTTTTTTTGTTTTTTTACCGAAAGAACCTACAGTCAATCACGTTTTATGTGAGCTAACAATCCCGACCGCGTTGAAAAGGTTCCTAGGTTTAAGATGAGTGGTTTTAGTGTTTTTTTTCCCTCGCTCTCTTTAAAAAAGAATATAATTATTGGTTGTCAATTCCCCTTTGTGGATTTGGATGATTCGAACCCATGAACAAATAGGTTATAGTGCGAGATGTTTGTCCTATTTTAGTATAAGTAACTAGCGAAGAAGCACGCGCAATAATTGAGGCCGATTTGCAATTAGTTTATAACAAAAAAAAAATGAACGGAATTTAAATTACGTGTATATATATCCCAACGATTTTCCTTTTTTTTCCTTCTTTTTAATTGCCAAATGAACGTCGCGTGAAGCTGCACATGATGATATTGTCCAAGTATACACCCAAATTAATATGACTGCCGGACCAAAATTATCAAAAAGTTGTAATATTGAGGGAGTAAATAGCACTTAACCCCTCTGTGGTTACAAACTTTTGCAGATGACTCCTTATGGCTTTTAATATCAACACATAACCTCTTTGTGGTTGATCAGGGCAGCTTCCGTTAATTTTTCCATGAAACTTAATCGCCAGTGGCAAACGTCAAAGTATGTTTTTTTGCAGATGACTCCCTTGTACTTTCATTTTTGCAGATGACCCCTTGAAGTTTGTCACATACGGTTAAGTTTAAGGTGAAAATTAACAGAGGCTACCCCGATCAACCACAAGATGGTTATGTGCTGAAATTACGAGCACAGACGGGTCATTGGCAAAAGTTTGTAACCACAAGAGGGTTAAATGCCTTTTGAGGATCTAATATGTGGCAGCAATGTTTGAGGACGAAAATCATTTTAGGTGGTAAATATAAGGATCAAAAGTGTAATGATCGCTTTTAATTATCTGTTATAAGTTTTGACCTGTTCGGAATTGTTTTTTATTCTTTAAATACCGCGAGACACTATTTATTTTAGCTTAAGCAATGAATATTTTTTCTGATTATCGGTGAAATGTATTATTTAATATTCATATCTCCAATAGTAACAAAAAAGTACAAGATGAAATTATAAACAAAGAAAAACGAAGTTCTTGGAGTGAATTGACAATGTCATTTAGCAACACAAACAAATTTAAAAACCAAATTAAAGAAGTCCTTGATCACAATTTCATAAAAAAAAAAACAAGCTACTCACTAGCCACAACCACAACTTGCTTCCCTACATTGCGGCCGGAGAAGAGCCCAACGAGAGCGTTTGGTGCATTCTCAAGGCCTTGGGCTACATCCTCAACGTACGTTATTTTCCCACTACAACAAAAATGCCTTTTCGAGATGTATACATATGTCTCAATATATACCATTTTGAGGCACTTTTACTTCTAGGGGCATTTAAAACATATGTCGCATAGTTGTGTGTTGCGTTAGCTCGTGAGGCATTATTTATATGTCCCAATAGAATTTTTCTTTTAAGACTTTTATATGTGTCTCGATAAAGTAGTTTTGAGGCACACATATAAGCCTTATAAGAATGTTAATATTTATGTACAATTTTTTTATGGGACACTTACTTTAGTATGAGGATATTTATATATGTCCGTAAAAATGTATAATAGGATATTTATAAGTGTCTTTATATATATTTATACGGGCATCGCTAATTGCCTCATAAAACTTTTCTGGGGACATTTGTTACAAAATTGAATTGACTTTTTAAGACACTTACAAATGGCCTAACAAACATTTTAGGACACTAAAAATAATAATATATACAAGTGTCCTAACTAATTCTTAGTACACCTTCATATAGAAAATTAACGCAAAGCAATATTTAAAAAAAAAATATCAAACATAATAAAATTAATTGCTAAACATCATTCATAAGTTTCATCTGCATTTCATCAAACGAATAGTAAAAAAAAAAATAGTATTTTAAAAAAACTTCAAAAACTATTCATAAAAACTAAAACAAATCTCCCAAAGACTATCTAACAGGATCAAGTCAGAATTCTTGAACATAAACCTAAAATGTCGAAGTAGCAACATAAATTTTCTATCAAAAAAACAATTACCTATTATTCTAAAATCTAGACTAAAAACTCAAAAGTAAGCTCATTCATACTTCAGACTGCATCACACATGAAACTCACCATCCAAAGCGACCTACATGCACCAAAATATACATTAATTAGAAATAGAAAATCAAATTAAAAACACAATAATATATATTAATTGGATCATATATGTCTAGATGCTTGAACCAACCATATAAATCACAGATAAACAACAAGTATCTGTGAAGAAACAAAAATTATCAAGAGCTATAACACTATGTAAACCCATATTTCTTATAATAAATAGCATACACATATTTATGATGATATCAATACACAGTCCTTGCAAAATTTCTTGAATAAGTACCTCTTTGAAAACACAAAATACATTCATGAAAGCTAGTCCTTTAAATCATCCACATAAGTAACTCATATAGTAAGACAAACATAATAAAATATTTAATCTTATTGAAATAAGGACATACCAATGATAATGGCCAAGCAACGGGTACTCCACGAGCACTTCCAATTGTTTGAATATGATTGTGAGGGAAAATTAATCTTGCTCTTTTTTCACTTGGTATTGAATGACAACTTTACAAAAATCGGTGCCCAAATCGATACCATTAACTCTAACATTTTCCATCTCGTCCACAATACCTGTTGCAACTATCTCATTGATATTTGCAAGACTTTTTAAAACAACAGATGAGCCAACCTGTAAATAATTTTTTTTAATAATTAGTGCATCAGTTGTTATTTAATTTATATATATGTATATCAGTTACATGTTTTAGTTGTATTACCTTGATACTATCTGAATGTGATGCTGCTGCAAACGATATTTGATTGTCCAGTGAAGTTTGAGCATCAACCTGCCCACTTGAAAATGAACTTGGAACATATACCGAATCATATTGTCCATGTGGGCTTGTGAGTTCAGCATTTTCTGGAGCTGTGAGTTGAGAATTTGTAGGAGCTTGCTGATTTGGAGATGCAAGGGGAGCACTTTCAACATGAGGTTGGCCAGTACCATTTAGTTTATTTACTAATGTGGATAGATCATCATATTTTGCATTCAACTCCATATATTTTGTTTTGTACTCCATGGCATGCCTAGAAAGTGTAGCACGGCTAGCCTTGTCTCCATAAACATCAGTGAGTGTTACTCTCAACCCATACATACGCAGTTGTCCATCCTTATCCTAACCCAATACTTTCGCAAATGAATCGTCGGGATTATAAGTTGTTTGGTCGTCATTTGAATTTTCAAAGTCTTGAAGATCTAGTTCTTTCATTTTATCTTGAGATAGCTAAATTGTGAGACAAGTAAACTATATATAAATAATAATACTGCTTACACCTTATGTACTTGCATATAGAAATGTCAAAATTAATACTTACAACTTTTTCTTTTATTGTCAGACTTTTAGCTGAACCATCATCGCTTTCCTGCCAGATTAGGACCTCGAGATAAGGCTCTAAGTTCTTTAGAAACCTCATTTCCAGCAAGATATAATTCTTCAACCTGCTTGATATAATTTCGTATTAAAAAATAGCTACAAACTAGTATTTGAATAGCTTAAATATAACATCCATCAGAACTGTATCATATATTAACTTACATGATTATATAGCCAGCCAGCAAAAGTTTCACTATGAATTCTTTCAACGTCTTTCCTACTAAGACGACGATTTGCCGCTTCAACTAAAGCTTTGTGTTTTCTGCATAAAGCTTAAACATAAATCATAAGAATATATGGCAGTTAAAATTAAGCTAATACAATTACGTTTGAAAATATCTTACGCAATGAAGGGTTTAGTTTCGCTGCAGTTGAATACAACATATTGATGTGCCTTGGTTGTTATTTCCTTGCCCAAAACTACACAACTTCTTCTTCCAACATGACGCCCCGTATTAGAAAATATTGGGAATTCTACTGTACTCTCACCACTAACATCATCATTTCTATGAACTTTATTAAACTTAGTCTCCACGTCCTCTAAGTATCTAGAACAAAAGGTTAAGCATTCTTCCATCAAATATCCTTCAGCAATTGAACCCTCAGGACGACTACGATTGCGCACATATGATTTTAATGTTGACAAATACCTGAATTATAATACATAAAATATATTATAATACATAAAATAATTATACCTGAATAATTTTATAGAAGTGAAGTAACAACATAAATAAAATTACCTTTCAATAGGATACATCCAATGGTAATGCACGGGTCCTCCAAGCCGAGCCTCATATGCCAAATGAATCGTCAAATGAACCATTATATCAAAAAAAAGATGGTGGAAATATCTTCTCCAACTCACAAAGAGTTTTGCTAATTTCATCTTCAAGATGAATTAAATCTTGAGAATTAAGAACTTTGGAACAAATCCCTACTAAAGCAAAATAGAACAAGTCAACTAATTACACAGTGATCACAAGCAAAATGTAATAAAGGTCCATCAAAAGTTTAGATTACTCTACAAAAATTATTACTGGATAAGGATTATTTTTTTAATGACACACATCAAAGCACTGATGGGTATTCGCCCAAGCAGTCGACGCAATTTTTTTACGAGAACTTTAGTTTTATTCATATTAGTGGAGATGATGAATTACCCAATCCAACTATCTCTAATTAGAAAAATCCATTATAGTTTAAATAAAGATAAATTGAAATATGAAAATCTCTTAAATCTGCCGGGAAAATTATATTTTATGTCCCTAAACTTTAACACTAAAACGATTTATGTCCTCAAATATTTCAATCCATGAAATATGTCCTCAAACTTGCCACTTTTGATCAATTTATGTTCTGCCGTTAACGCCGTCAGCCAACTTTGACGGTAATAACACATGTGGCTCACGTGACGTCCATTTGGACGTTAAATGTGACGTGGAATAACACATGGCATTGAAATGTTGACATGGCAAACAAATGTACTAATTTCCCGTCACATTTCTACGTCACTCTCCTAAATCACACTTCACGGTTCATCTCATAAAACCTAGCCATTCAATTCCAAAATATCTTTCAATCTCCTCAACCCACTCCCAAATTTCCAATCCAATCTGCATTCTTGGTCAAACCCATGCCAAACTTGAAGTCATAAACCCATAAAAAATCCAAACTTTCTCACATTGCAAGAGTTCTTCCCTTCAAGATGCCGCACTGCTTTTGGTGAAATCAAAACTACCACACACCTTCCAAAATCCCAAAATCCCAAAATCGAAGTTGAAAGATATTAACTTTGAAGAAACTTACTCAAAATCATAAATTGTTGCTCGATTATGATGTCCCGGGTCCACAAATATTCGAAACTCTGCGAAATTAGGGTTGGGCAATCTCGTTGTTGCGGAATTTCACCTTAATTTTGAAGCTTCCTATAGGTAATTTGGGGGTAGGATTTCTGCTTTTTGGTTCAATAAATTTGGGTGTAATGAAATGTGATTGTTGGTGAGATTGAAATAGAGTAAGAGAGTTACGTGTCACTCTCCACATCTTTTTATTTCGCCAGATAGATGCAGGTAGTTATTCCACGTCATATTCAACGGCCAGATAAACGTCCCGAGAGCCATACGTGCTATTTCCGTCGAAGTTTGCTGTCGACGTTAACGGTAGAACATATATTGATCAAAAGTGGCATGTTTGAGGACATATTTCGTGGATTGAAATATTTGAGGACATAAATCGTTTTAGTGGTAAAGTTTAGGGACAAAAAGTGTAATTTTCCCTAAATCTGCCCCTTCAAAATTTTATCTCTCGTTAGTGTCTTGATTCTACTAAATAATATTTTCAATTAAACATAATCGATTTCGTCCTGGTTATGTACCTAATCTGATTCATCTACTAAGTGGAATAGATTTTATTTATTTTTTCTTATTTGCCCTTTCTCTCAACTAAATATAATCAAAGTATTGTGGGTGTACTACATACACCATTGCCACCCAAACGTACATGAGTTTTGCAATGAGATATTTCATATGAGAAAATAAAACTGAAATAAACAAAAATCCAATTATCACCCAATTCAGAAGATTTAAACAAACGAGGAATAAATAAAAATTAGATGAGAAATACACAAATTGAAATCCACCGAAACACAAAGAATAAATTGAAAACAACAAATAATTAAAATCCACAAATAACTATGTCATATACGCATCCAAAAAATTGAAATCCACCCAAACAACATATATTGAATTCAAACATGCAAATAATTGATAAGAGAAAAGAGCACATACCTTGAGAAGAGAGCCGCCGGTGAAGGCCTAGCTAGCCGGGAAACCAATTTCCCCAAAATCTGTAGATTATTAAGTGGCGTCGAGAATTTGTGGAAAAATAGGGAAAAATACGTGGGTGCTATGGAAGAAGTGGAGGGAGAAAAGGGAAGAGGCAAAATTCCATTATTTTTTTTGCCGATTAATTGATAAATAAATATATTACCTTTTAAATGCCCTAATAAGTCTAATTTTTGGGACACAATATAATTAGTGCCCTAATATATCGTCCTACTATTTTATACCAAATTTTTTGAATTTTAAATGCCCCAATAAATTTTATTTTTGGGGCACAATGTAATTAGTGTCCTAATTTGTCATTATATTACGTTATATTACGAATAATAAAATAATTTACATTTTAAGTGCCTTAAAAAATTATAGTTTCGGGACATAATTTAATTATTGTCCCAATATTTTACTTTTTGGGATACATGGTAAAAATTGTCCCAAACAAAATGTCGTAATATATATATCTTTTGTTGTAGTGTCCCTTGTTTAACGAGCGGGACCACCATCTCCAAGAATTTTGGATAGAGATTGTAGTACTCAAAAACCAAGAACCCCTCCATGCGTATTCGCTTCATTACAAGGCACAACAAGTTTCGAGTACCTTCGTCTGGATCTTCAAGGTTGTACTGCGATATCATTCCACAAACGGCAATGCGGCCGTTGACTCTCATGTTGAGGAGCACCGCATCGAGCATCTTTCCCCCCACATTCTCAAAGTAAATATCGATGCCGTTTGGGAAATACCTAACAAATATTCAATTCATTAATTAGGTTATATATATGTTATGTTTTTTCATAGATTTTGAGATGAGAAAAATGAAAATAAAAACTTTGAAAATTTCTAGTATGTTTTTTGTACTTGTAAAACACCCGATAGAGGACTTAGCTTGTTGCATTTTTACGTGTAGTTTAATTACTCCGTTTTATTCCTTGTTTTAGTCGCAAAATACTTTCTTGATTGTTTCTTCGTTATAAATGAAAAACAAAATATTAATTTTGCTAACTTGCAGATTTCGTGCACGAAATAATAAACTAACCTCTTTAAAGCTGCATCCAAATTAGGTTCTTCTTTGTAGTTGAATGCATCATCAAACCCAAATTTATTCTTCAACAGATCCACCTTCAAACAAATTTGATTAAAAAAAAATTATATATATTTTTACTTATCAAATATAATGGAAAAAAACAAAAAAAAAACTAAAATTGAATTTTGTGATCTTTATATATATTTTTAAGACCTTATCTTTGCTTCCGGCACTGCCGACAACATAGCACCCGAACAACTTGGCGAATTGGCCAACGAGTTGGCCAACGGCTCCCGATGCAGCAGAGACGAAGACATATTCTCCCTTTTTCGGAGAACAAATCTCATAAAAACCAATATAAGCAGTATGACCAGGCATACCTACAAATCATATTATAAAGTCCATCACATACATACATGCAAAAAAAAAAAAAAAAAAAAAAAAAAAAAAACCGAGAGAAGGGCGAAAACGTCAATTTTTACGTACCGAGAATTCCGGTGTAGTAGGAGAGAGGCAGATCTGCATTCTGAATTTTGAATAAACCTTGTGTTGATTTAATGAGGCTGTACTCCTCCCAGCCTGTTAAACCCCAAGGCCCAAATCAAGTCGCCTTTCTTGAAATCGGGATTAGAAGAATCCACGATTTTCGCCACTCCATATCCGGTAATCGTCTAAGTAATAATAAAATTTGTGTTTATAGTTATTTATAAACATAATTGAACCCCCCAATAAAAAAAGGCAATCAGAAAATACTAACCGAACCAGGGGTAAAAGAGTCAATGTAGCTGCTGTCCGTTTTCGTCATGCGGCCGCGCATGTAAGGGTCGCAAGACAAGTAGAGATTCTTCACCAAAACGGCGTCGTCGGAGCATTCATATGGGATCTTCAGTTTAACAATGGAGTTCTTCAGAATCAAATCCGATTCTTTAGGGAAACCCTTTACATAGTCCTTTAGTATAACCTGCTTGTTGCTCGCTTCCTCCACCATCATTTTTTCTCTCCAGTATGTGTAATTCTGTACATGTTTTGGTATTTATGTTTGAGACACAGACCTCAACATTGGAAAAAAGTACACTTAATATGTTTCTTTAAGGTAGTGGAATTTTAGCAAATCATATTTTTTCTACTTTGCTTAAATATTAGAGCATATCCGATGCTAAACTCAAAAGAAACTCTGAAAGTACTAGATGTTAATTATCAAATATGAATTTTAAAATTTTATTTATCCTATTTGGCAAGATTTAGATTCTCTACTGGCTGCTGATATGCTACATCGGGTGAAATATATTTGGTAGATGTTTACTATTTACATACACACAAACACACACACACCAATCACACCCACATTGGTGTGTGTAGATCAACGGTAAAAAAACACCCGGTGTAACCTTCACCGGGTGTATATAGCATAGAAATAACCGGTTGCTGCAAAATCTTATCCGATACAACACTCAAGAGTCAAAATATTTTCTTAGAAAATAAAAGAAAAATAGTGATAAATAATGAGTTGGCACTTTAGAGATTCTCAAGACGACACTTCAATTTCAGAGTGTCATCTTAAGTGTCACTAAAATCACAAGTGCCACGTCATTTGGAGATTTTTTTTTAGATTTGCATTGGAGATGATTCTCGAACAAAAATCTCAAAATATCCTATGTGGCACCCTAAGTGTTGGAGATTGAGTTTAGCATTAAATATGATCGTACAATCAAACCTCTATAAATTATTACAGTCGGAATTAGCAAAATCATATTAAGTTAACGAAATATTAAATTATCTAACTAATAATTTAGTATGTTTACATTTAGTTGAGACCGGAAGAAATTATTATTAAGCGACATTATTAATTTATAGAGGTTCTATGGTATGTATATTTTACTTCTTCATAGCCATTTAACACATTAACTTTAATTTTTGTTTTACTATACTTTGATTTCTTATTTGACCCTTCTATTTTTCACACCTACATAATGCAGGAAAAACTAAATTTTCTTACTAATAAGAAGAAAAATATATTTTTTCAGCAAAAAGGTAATCAGACAGTTAGATGGAGGGGTGGAGTTGCAAAATTGTGTCTAAGAAGGTGGATGCAAAAAATTGAATGTATTATTTGAGGGTGTGGTTGCAAACAATCATAGTTCATAGGAGGTGGATGTCAAAATTTTAAATGTTTAGGTTACAGTTGAATTAAGTTAGTGAATGTAAGTTAAATTCAAGATAATAATTTAATTCTAGAAGTTGAGATTATGAAAAATCAACTTTAACCAACTATATAGAAGTTAGTGTATTAACATTAATACATCTTAAATTGTGGTTCTAATTGCTAGATTAACACCTAATTCATTAGAAGAGGAGGAAGAGGACGAAAAAGAGGAAGATTCTTCTTCTCCGTCCTCCTCTTCTTCTTCGTCCTCTTCCTCCTCGTCTTCTTCTTCGTCCTCTTCCTCCTCGTCCTCTTCCATCTCCTCTTCCTTCTCATCCTCTTCCTCTTCTTCCTCCTCGTCCTCTTCCTCTTCATCTTCTTCGTCCTCGTCCTCCTCTTCACATTTATACCTTTTATCAAAATTATTCTTACACGGATATTTCATAAAAATAAGCTAAAAGTTAAATGTGATTTGCAAACACTTATAACTTCTGGATTAACCGCTTCAGGTTATTTTGTTAAGAATTTGCAAATACCCTCAACTTTTGTTGGTAATCATTTATTTTTAACTTATAGTCTTATACTCACAATCATCAATTCCTATTTTTACAACATTTATGCAGACCCCCTAAGTAAATTTTGAAATAAGTATATTTAATTAATTTTAAAAGTTGGTAGTGTTTGCAAATACATAAAAAAAATCAATTATAAGTGCTTAATTTAAATTTTGAGATTTTTGTAGAAACAAATTAATTTCTACTATTTTGGTAAAATATCTAAATTTTCCTATGCCTCGTGCAACACGACGTAACCTCCTTCAATCTTATATAAGTACGGTCGATGTTGTCGAGATTTATAGCTTGCATGTGTCATAACATATGATGAAGTTAACAGCAGATGATGTTAAATAACAACCTACTAAGCACACATATATATTAGTTTGTGTGCTTATGTGTAGATTTACGGCTAAGTAATTATCGGTGTTAATAATCGGGTGTAACATAGAATTTCCCTATAAAAAGTGGAGCTAAGCCTTGGGAATGTGGTAATACATCTAAGAAATTATTCCACCGAACATACACCCCTCTGGATCCAGGAATAGCATCATGTACTAAATGTCCTGCCCAAGTCAAGGAACTTACGCCCAAAAGTCCTGACAAATGATGATTCAGACGAGATTTGACATTTTTGAACCACGATAAACTCTCGGTTTCTATTTTGGTTGTAATTCTAGAAAACCTCCTATTAAGGATATGGCAGAAAAAAATAATTAAAAAAAAGAGTTCCAGTATAAAGATCTTCATGGTCTCCGAAGGAGGACAATTGATGGCGCCAGATTTCCGAGTATTGAAGATCGAGGAAATCCGCCGAGTTTTTTGGAATTAAAAGATTGGCAAAGATTTATTTTCCATATTTATTTTGGAATTTATTAGAGTCCTATTCTTATAATACTTCTATTAGGACTTAGATTTATTTTCATGTATTTTATTCTAGTTAGGTATCTTTTGTACTTATCTAGAATATAAGTAGAAATCAACTAGGTAACTATTACCTAGTTAAATAGATTCCTTGAGGTTCAAGTTAGATCTTATGGCTTATTTCCGTGGCTATATAAGCCTCCAAGACATACAAGACCCGTGCGCATTATTTGGAAGAAAAACCACTTCATAGCATTGAAGGTTTGCTAAGGCGTTCTGAGGAGCAGAACTGTGCCATCGTTGCACTGTGCCATCGCTGTGTGTGCCAACATATACAGATCTGTTGTATAGATCTCAAGGGAGATCAATCGCGTTTCTGAAGGGAGTTCAGGCCTGAAGGGAGTTCGAGGCATGCGGTGTGGAGCTGCTGTTGGAAGAGACACGAAGTTCAAGTTGTGTACAAGAACGCCATAAAGAATTAAAGAGGGAGTTTTAATTATTTTAATAAGTCCTATTAATGTAAATTGTAAATCATAACTAGTGAAATCGTGTTTGCAGGTCCACGTGGATGTAGGACACATTTTGTGTCTGAATCACATTAAATTCTTGTGTTTGTTTACTCGCTTTTAGTAGTTTATAACTCTGTTAACACAAGAATTGTAGTTGTAACTCAATACTTTTCCCACAACAACTGTTACAACTTAGGATAACAGATTTTCATAGGCATAAAAATCAACAATTGGCATCAAGAGTCGGTCGCTAGATATACATAGTGTCTGATTTTGGGAATTTGATTTATTTGCTTTACTTGTTGTAGGATGAGTATTCACAAGGAAGGCAGTTCAACTACACGCCCCCCATTGCTAGATGGAACGAACTATACGTATTGGAAAACCAAGATGAAGATGTTCATCAAATCAATGGATGAAGATTCATGGCGTACAGTTCTAACAGGGTGGACGAGACCAGTGGCCAAAACTAGAGAATGTGTTGAGTATGAAAAACACGAAGAAAACTGGAGCAAGAAAGAACAGACAGTGGCAAATACCAATTCAAAGGCTTTAAATGCTATATTTAATGCGGTTAACACCAACCAATTTAAATTGATATCTGGTTGTGAATGTGCTAAAAGGGCATGGGATATTCTTCAAACGGCGTATGAAGGAACAGCCTCAATAAGACTGTCAAAACTCCAGATGCTTGCCACTCGCTTCGAAGATCTTAGAATGAAAGAAGATGAGACCATAGTTGACTTCAATTCGAAGTTGTGCGACATTGCTAATGAAGCTCATGGCCTTGGAGAAACATATCCTGAGGAGAAACTTGTGCGCAAAGTTCTAAGATCTCTACCAGATCGATTTGCATACAATATAACTGCAATTGAAGAGGCTAATAATGTTGATGAACTCCATCTTGACGAGCTCATGGGAAACTTGCAGACATTTGAGAACAAGCTGAGTGTGAGTAGAATGGACAAAGAAAGAAATTTATCTCTATAGTCAACCAACTTCTGTTGTTCCGACTACTGTTGTTTCCACTCCTGTTGTCCCAACAATGTCTGCTGTTGAAGTAGAACTTGTCAAATTAATGGCACGTATTGCTGAAAATTTTGATAAGATGGTCAAAGTAAATGAGAATCCCTCAAAGGCTGACACACGCCTCAAGAAAAGAAGAATTCAGTGTAAAGAATGTCAAGGATTTGGTCATACTCATTACGAGTGTACCAATAGACTAAAGAAAGCGGGGAAAATCGGTTACTACTGCCAAGAGTGATGACATGAAAGACTCCAATGAGAAGGAAGACAAAAAGGATGGAAATCTTTTCTGTGGGACTAACACGATTGTTCAACCAATAGCTGAGGCTACAATGTCTGTGCCGACATGCGTCAGGTATGAACATTCCCTGTCTGATCACCTTATTAGTCTAAACTCATCTTTTAATACAAGGAAACCAGCTCAAATGATGAAGAGGAGATTACTACAGAAATGATTCAGCAACAACAAGATGAATTGCTCAAAACATGTCTTGTTGTAGATGAAATGAATAAGGACTTGAAGACACAAGTTGTTGAGCTCGAGAAAGATAAAGAGGTACTTTTGTTCAAATTGAATACTGCTACAAAGGATGTTGAGAAACTAAAACAACTGTTAAATTTAAAAAAATCTCAACCTCATGCGAGTAAGAAAAAGCATGTGTGTAAGTTTGACAAAAAGGTTGATCCTAAAAACACTTTTGTGAAGAAAACTGATTGTCCTAACAACTCGCATGTCTTAACAATCCAAAAGATTTCTCGTAACACTAATGGAAAAAAGTTTGTTCCAACTTGTCACTTCTGCCATAAATTGGGTCACATTAGACCAAAATGTTTTTTAAGATGGAAGTTGATAAATAAGAGTCTGTCACAACATTTACCCAATTCCGCTGCATTGCAACATGCTCCTAAGATGGGACACTCTGATATAAAACAAAAATGGGTGAAAAAAAATGACATTAACTGTTTTTCCGCTGAAACTACTCTTAATGCGTGTGCTAGTAACTTGTGGTACTGTGATAGTGGTTGTTCTAAGTATATAACAGGTAATCAGAAGCACTTGAAGGACTATCAGAAATGTGCAAGTGGACGTGCAACTCTTGGTGATGGAACTAAGAAACATGTAAGACGTAAAAGAACTATTAATCTTGGTAGAGATCTAGTTGAACAAAAGGTTGCGTCAATAGACTGTGTGTCAACAGATAATCAGTTTGCTAATTCTTTTACAAAACCTTTATATTCCCCTCGATTTGATTCCTCGCGTAAATCGCTTGGAACTTGTTGTGTTCATAAATGAACAATGAAATGATAGTGTAACCATCCTTCTGTTATGTCCGGGTTACACTTCAAAGTTTGATAGGACATACTGAGTTACCACACATATCTTATGGTAACATGTTTCAGCCTTTGTTGATCCTTGTTTTACTTTGAAAGGTTTGATTGTTTATTCTTGTTATCTGAATTTGGGTCGATAATTTTTTGGGATTAATTTTTTGTTCCTGCGAGGACTCTAGATAGAAGAGAGTTGCCACCCTCTATCGGAAGTGATCAATGCCTATGACCTCATTCATCTCAAAGATCATACCTCTAAAGGAAGAATTATGCCATTTGCATATGCATTCCCGACTTTTAATTAAAAGCTATGTGAATTCTTAAGAATGTTGCCCTCCTAATATTTGGTTGAACTACATATCAAGAATCACCAAAAAAAAAAAGGAGGAGATGTATCTGCCAAATCTACGGATTGATATGATATTTAAAAAAAAAAAAAAAGGGCAGAATAAAACAAGAGTGTGATTTCTTGGGATGTTGTTCAGGTATTTATTAGTGAAATTCTTCTTGAAGTTCACGATCGAATTGTTGTGCTAATCGCATATGCATTCATAACCCCATTAAAATACCTAATTTATGATTTCTTGAGTATGGTCATGAGGCGATAGGTATATCGTGCATCCAAGAGCTTGTTGATAGCATTTTATCTAGTTTCTTTCAATGTTCTTTTAATTAATCATTGAAAAGAATCTTCCTATTTGGCTAACTTGGTCTACTTGATTTCCTTCATTTTTCAAACTTGGTTCATACTTGGGCTGATATTCTTTAGTTTTTCGAAAATATTTTAAATTCCAGATTTATGAGGATTTATGAGGATTTTCGAATTAAGGGGATCTAGATATTTTGTATTTTTTGCGGCTTACCTTATTTGCTGACTGCGTGTCTTAACAGACCTTTGTTCTAACTAGGACTCGAAGTCTATCTTTGGCACAGACTGATCAGAAAGGGGGAGTAGTAACAACCTCTGCCGTAACAACTTGCGTTGTGATTTCCTGCGCTTTGAATAATTTTATTTCATATGTCATGTGTTTAAGTTTATATTCTGACATTGCAGGAACATTTAGTTGGTTACGACGTTTTTATGTCGTAACATTTAGTGTCCTAACAATATGTGTTACATGGGGATTATATCTCTTTTGCAGGGGGAGTAGTTCTATTTTGCAGGGAGAGAGTTCTTGTTAAACATGGATTCTGACCAATCTATGCCAAAGAGGGAGATTGTTGGCGCCAGATTTCCGAGTGTTGAAGATCGAGGAAATCCGCCGAGTTTTTTGGAATTAAAAGATTGGCAAAAATTTGTTTTCCATGTTTATTTTGGAATTTATTAGAGTCCTATTCTTATAATACTTCTATTAGGACTTAGATTTATTTCTATGTATTTTATTCTAGTTAGGTATCTTTTGTACTTATCTAGAATAGAAGTAGAAATCAACTAGGATTCTATTACCTAGTTAACTAGATTCCTTGGGGTTCAAGTTAGGCCTTAGGGCTTATTTTCGTGGCTATATAAGCCTCCAAGACATACAAGAACCATGCGCATTATTTGGAAGAAAAACCACTTCATAACATCGAAGGTTTGCTAAGGCGTTATGCGGAGCAGAACTGTGCCATCGTTGCACTGTGCCATCGCTGTGTGTGCCAACATATACATATCTGCTGTATAGATCTCAAGGGAGATCAACCGCGTTTCTGAAGGGAGTTCAGGCCTGAAGGGAGTTCAAGTTGTGTACAAGAACGGCATAAAAAATTAAAGAGGGAGTCTTAATTATTTTAATAAGTCCTATTAATGTACATTGTAAATCTGAACTAGTGAAATCGTGTTTGCAGGTCCACGTGGATGTAGGACACATTTGTGTCTGAACCACATTAAATTTTTGTGTTTGTGTACTCGCTTTCAGTAGTTTATAACTGTTATAACACAAGAATTATAGTTGTAACTCAATACTGTTCCCACAACAACTGTTACAACTTAGGATAACAGATTTTCATAGGCATAAAAATCAACAACAATAATATTTCCTTATTTCTTTAGATATATCATTGGACAGAAATTTAAAGATCTACATAACATTTGGTCAAAGATTGGACTTTGGAGGAATCATTCAAAATTCAAGAATCCAATTCATTGATATAAGGTATGCTTTTTGTGTTTATATTTTAGGTATTATTTATTTTTTAGTTATTATTCATAAAAACCCCTTCTGTTTGTGAATTACTATCATCCCCTCGACTATGAACCTTCTTACACATCTACCCTGATGGTGTCAAATTCGACATAATCTTCTGATTCGTGAAATATTCTCTAGTTTGTATTCATGTTGTGCAAAAATGCAGTTTATGCACCACATTCTGATATTTAAATGCCAAGAGATGCATATTATGATCATCTTGTTTCAAAATGTAAAGCTCGAATGGGATAAAATGGACACATTATTTAGAAGATTCCCTTAAATTTGACACTGCAAGAGTAGACGTATAAGAAGATTTGTAGTTGATGGGTGATTATAATTACCGAAATAAAAGGTGCTTTTGGTTATTTGACCTTACCTCAAGGGTGACTGTAATTTACGCAATAAAATAATTGTGAATCGGATCAAAATATCAGGTGGACGGGATCAATTAGAGTGCGTTTGGATAGAGGGATTTGATAGGAAATTTGATTTGGGGAAGAAATTTGAAATGACTCCAATTTGGAGTCATTTGAATTCCACACAAATTGCTCTGAAAACAACTAAAAATTAGGGGTGTGGATTTGAAATTCGTCTCAAAATCCCTCAATCCAAACAAGTTCGAGGTATTTTTTATTATGAATTTGAAATCTCTGCCCCAAATCCTTCCATCCAAATGGACCTTAAATTCTTATAAAATTAATTCGTAATTTTAAATAAATTACAAAATATGGGTAAATGGCAAATAGGCCCATGACAATGACACTTAATTAAAAGAGGGACATCCAACTTTTTTGTCTTTCAAATAAATCCAGTCCATTCAATATTATTTGCATATAAGGAAAATCCCTTTATATATACCAAAATTACCTCCAATTCATTGAAACCGAATTCAACTCCAATTTCATTATTTACACCCCAATTTAGCCCAATTTCATCAATTAACCAATTTTAACCCTAATTTCAATTTTCACCTCAATTTTGACCCGCCACCACCGGAGACCGCTAGTCGCCGCCGTTGACCGGCGTTGATTTTTTTTTTTTAAACTTTTTTTCCCCATAATTTTTTTTCCGTTCGATCAACAGCCGTGTATCGCGGTCTCCGGCGTTGACTTTTTTTTTTATAATTTTATTTTTTCTTAAAAAAAATATTTTAATTAATATTACTGTCTTGGCTGCTAAATTACTGTCTCCGACAGTTATTTAACTGTCGGAGACAGTAATTTAACTGTAAATTGACTTTTTTTTTTCTTCAAAAATATTTTAATTAATATTATTGTCTTTGCTACTAAATTACTGTCTCCAGCAGTTATTTAACTGTCAGATACAGTTTTTTAACTGTTAATTGGTTTTTTGAAAAAATATTTTAATTAATATTACTGTATTTGTTGCTAAATTACTGTCTCCAACAGTTATTTAACTGTTGGAGACAGTAATTCCGATTTTAAAACACAATATTATTTTTTAGACAATATTATGATTTTTTAAACAATATTTCTGAATATATTTTGAAAAAAAATATCGATTTTTAGATTATTAAATAAGGGTGAAAATTGTAACGGAGTTTTCTTACTCCGCCTATTACGATCAGATTTTTATTTTATTTAAAACAAAAAAATTCATTTGGATTCAAGAAATTCCGGTTTTGAAACATTATATTATTATTTTAGACAATGCTTCTAAAAATATTTTGAAATAATTTATCGAGTTTTACATTATTAAATTATGGTGAAGATTGAAATGGAGGTTTCTTATCCCACCTATTCGGATCAAATTTTTATTTTATTTTGAAACAATGTTTTCATTTGAATTCCGAAAATCTTGATTTTGAAAGCAATATTTCATTTTTTAAAACAATGTTTCAATTGTTTAAATATTATTTCTCAAAATATTTTAAAACAATATATATTGATTTTGCTTTTTTGGAAGTTATATAATTTCGAATTTCAATCAAGTTTTAATTATGAAAAATATGTTTTAACAAGACGCAATGTGTGTTGTTGAAAGTCCATTTTCATGTGGTGTTGTATATTGAAGGCATGTGAGAGGCACATGCCATTTTCCATCCAACTTAACTGCAAAAATAAACGGCGGACCAATTCTGTCAAAAAATGGCATGATTAAGGACTACTATTGTAACTCCAAAATGTTTAGGGACAGTTTTGAAAAAGTGGGTAAAGTATGAGGACGAAAAATGTAATTTTTCCTGTATTCGTTGCTAAATTATTGTCTACAACAGTTATTTAAGTGTCGGAGACAGTAATTTAACTGTTAATTGACTTTTTTATTCTTAAAAAAATATTCTTAATTAATATTATTGTATTCATTGCTAAATTACTGTCTCCAGCAGTTATTTAACTTTCGGAGACAGTAATTTAACTGTTAATTGACTTTATTTTATTTTATTTTTCTTAAAAAAAATCATTTTAATTAATATTACTGCTTAGGCTCCTAAATTAATGTATCCAACAGTAATTTAACTGTCTTAGACAATAATATTAATAATATTACTCTTCGGGAAAATAATATTCATAATATTACTGTCCCAAACAGTAATATTACTGTCTGAGACAGTAATTTAGTAGTCAAGATAGTAATATTAATTAAAATATTTTTTTTCTAAGGAAAAAAAAAAGTCAACGGTGGTTGACCGGCCGGAAAAAAAATTCAGGAAAAAAAAGTTTTCAAAAAAAAAAAAAAAGTCAACGCCGGAATCTGACTGGAAAAAAAAATTTCTATTAAAAAAATTCTAAAAAATTTGGGGGTTAATGTGATATATTTGTTTAAATCCGGGGTCAATGTGTTATATTAAGGAAGTTAGAGCATAATGGGTGGAATTGATAAGAATTATATTATGGAGGGTATTTTAGATGGATGAGTTTAATTGAAAGACTGTTTTTTTTTTTTTTGACCAAAATACATTTAAGTCCCATGTCATGAGCATTTTTGCCATTCGCCCAAAAAAAATATAATTGATCAGTTGGTATCTACTCATCAACCCGTGTTTGTCAGATGTCTTTACTGTTTGGAATCTTTATACCTTTTCTTTTTTTGAGTAAAAAAAAAAAACATGTTGGTACTCTAATGTTTTCATTTTTTCTTTTTCTTTTTTTACATGTTATACAAGTTTATCAATTTCAACTTTATTAGAGGTTTTATTTCCTTATCATATCTCCATACAAGCCCCAATTCAAACAATCCCAAAATTTGTTTATATATATTGAAATCTTTACAAAAGAATTTAAACAGCATTTGTCGAGGGGTTGTATTATCATATTTGTAGGAATCTTGAGGCTCTCATTATAATTTAAATTTCATTAATTATTTTTTATTATATTGTTTAATACAACTACTAGAAAATTTTTATTAGGGTTAAATACACTTTACACCCCTAAACTATACCCTATGTAACACTTACCCCCTCAAGCACAATTTAATTTAATTTTAAATTCTAATGCCTTCAAATATTCTTTTTTATTGAAAAGAATAATTATATTCTACAAATAAAAATATCAGTTGAAAAATGCAATATTTTAAAATTTAAAAATATTATCTTGCGTTAGGTACATATTTAATAAATAACATGATCTAATTGTTGTTGGACCAATTAATCGAATATATCCATAACGATAAATTTTAAAAAATACATAAGTAATCTTAAGTATTCAAGTTTGTTTTAGTTCATTAACTTCTTAAAATATATTTTCATTCATTATTATACAATATATATTACTTTTTAATTCTTTTCTAATAATTTAATTTTAGTTACTTTCATTTTTTATGTGATCCAATAAATATTAGAATGTTATGTTTATTATGTTTTAAATTTTAAAATATAGAATAATTGATGTTGATGGGATAAGTGTTACAACTGATACTTCAAGGGGGTAAGTGTTACATAGGCTATATTTCAGGACTGTAAATTCTACTTTACTCTTTTTATTATCATGTAATTCACGTATAATTTTGTTTTCCCTTTTATATATCCGTCGTCCGTGCAACGCACGGGGCAAAATACTAGTTTTCCCTAACATATAGGGGTGAAAACAAAACAACTATAATAATTTATGAAATTAAATATTGAAAAATCCGGTTAGATTTTTGGACAAAATGCACTTCGCCCCTTAGAAATTTTTAGTTTTCGCACTCCCCCTTAGAAATTAAAAAATGAGACCCTCTTCCTTCCAAAGTTTGTGATAATTGCACTTTGCCCCAAATGTGACTTTCCGACGTATTTTTCACCGGTTTTTTCATATCTATGTCAACTTGAAGGGCATTTTTGTTCTTTCACCAATTTCACACAAATATTAATATCGTTGAAAATCTAGAGGCTGAGATGGGCTCTGCATTTGCTACTGCATCAATATCCATCCAAGCTGCAATGGACTGGATCTTTTGCCTTTGAAATTGAAGTTGCCGGCAATTGAACCTCGGTATAAAATGCAGTGGTGCGTGCACCGTGTTTCCTCCGCCGTCGCCGCCCTGAGGGGTTGGCGAACGGGCACATTTGGGGTGCCTCGGATGGATCGGAGGATGAGGGGGTGTTGTCGCGCCGCCATCGGCAATGGTCACATGCATGGAGCTTTTAGAATGTGCGGCCGGAAACGGAGGTCGGCACCGCTCGCATCACAACCCACATGGCGGCAGGAATTCGAGATAGAGTGGGCTTAACATTAACGGGGGTTCGGGGGCATCGCCCTCAATTTCTTTTTTTGATTCATTCACATAAAAATATAGCACAAAATAACTACAAAGTTATAAACTTAAACTAATATAAGCTACACTAAATTACTTGGGTGGGTGGGCTTAACATTTACGGGGTTTCGGGGGAAGCGCTCCCAAATTTTTTTTATTCATTAACATAAAATAGCATAAAATAACTACAAATTATAAACTTCAACTAATATAACATAATGTTTTTGGTAGATAAGCTAAACTAAATTACTTGAGTGGACTAAATTAAACTATTTGGGTGGACTAATTATATAGATTATATATACTATAATTTATTTTTTAATGAGAGTGGGCTCGAGCCCACCCTTGCCAAAAGGTGGCTCCACCATTGCATGGCGGTGGCCAGCATCATATTGGCCACCAGCATGCTGCTTTAACTGGTTGCTCATGAAGCGCAGATTTTGACGGCGGGGCCAACAGAGTTGAGCCACTGCTTCTGAAAGAGATGTTTAGGCATCATAAATTGGCCGAAATTGTGCCTGTACTAGTGGCAACCATACTATTTGGGTGGGATTGGTCCAAAGACAAAAATTCCCTTCAAGTGGACGGAGATATGAAAAAATCAGTGAAAAATACGGCGGAAAGTCCCACTTGGGGGCAAAGTGCAACTATAACAAAATTTGGAACGGGGAGAATCTCATTCTTGAATTTGTAGGGGGAAAGTGAAAAAACTAGAAATTTATAGGGGTGAAGTGCATTTTGTCCTAGATTTTTTTATTGTAATGCAATATATCAATATAATACATGATTTCGGGGAAAATTACAGTTTATGTCCCTAGCTAAACTTTACCACTAAAACGATTTATGTCCTCAAACATTTCAATCCACGAAATATGTCCTCCAACTTGTCACTTTTGATCACTTTATATTCTGCCGTTAACATCGACAGCTAACTTCCACGGAAATAACACGCGTGGCTCACGTGACATCTATGTGGCCGTTCAATGTCGAGTTAGTACAACCCCCAGTGCCTACTTGGCCGACGAAACGTAATGTGGAGCGACACGTCATTCCCCTCCCCTATTTCTATTCTAAAATCCCTAATTCTCCATATCCCCAATGAACCCGTAAATCCAATCCCTAAAACCCCATTTCGAATCCTTCAATTGAGGTGAAATTTGAAAATATCAGAATCGTCTGTGAATCCATGGCCATTTTTTCTGGTGTTTTACCAGCAAAATAGCCCAATAAACAAATGCCGAATGTTTCCTCGATTTCACTTTCATCTTGGGGCTGAAATATCATGTCTTCTTCCACTTCGTTGGGGAAGTCGGGGAGCTAGAATCCGTTCTTGGGCACTCTATTCTTGGCGAAAAAGAATTATATTCAAACATTTTGTCGAACACCTTCTGGGCACGTTCTGAAACTGCTGAGTTGGGTAGAATTTGTGCCATCATCACCATCCTTGTGCTCGCTTCATCGAGATCACAAGGGGCACAAGCATCAGCAGACGAAGAATCACAGTTTACCTTCTTTCTCTCGATTGCAGGCATGTGTTTGCACTTGAATCTGCTGTTCTTTGAGAAGGGAAAAACTCTTCAAATGTGAGAATGTTTGGATTTTTTATGGGTTTATGACTTCGATTTTAGTATGGGTTCGAGCAAGAATGCAGATTGGATTGAAAATTTGGGAATGGGTTGAGGTGATTGAAATTGTGAAGTGTGGGAAAATTAAGGTTTATGGGAATGAAACGTGATTTGGGATTTGGGATTTGGGAGAGTGAGTTAGAGGAAATTAGTATATTCCTGTGCCACGTCAACATTTAATAATTCAATATATTATTCCACGTCACATTTAACGGCCACATAGACGTCAAGTGAGCCACGCGTGCTATTTCCGTCGAAGTTAGCTGCCAACGTTAACGGCAGAACATAGAGTAATCAAAAGTGGCAAGTTTAATGACATATTTCGTGGATTGAAATGTTTGAGAACATAAATCGTTTAAGTGGTAAAGTTTAGGGACATAAACTGTAATTTTCCCCATGATTTCGGCATGTTTTTTTTACCTATGAGTGGAGGCAACTCACGTGATAAATGATTTAAGCTCGTTCCCAGAGTACGGGTTCAGATTCACTTTTAATTATTTAAAAAGCTCAGGCCTCAAAGTCTGTCTTCTTTGAAAAAGAGAGATCAATCAATTGATGGCCTTTGTTACTCTATTTGTATCCAACAGAGGGAAAGTTGAAAGAATTATTTTCGGGGAAAAATACAGTTTCAGTCCCTCACATTAGCAACGATTCCACATTTGGTCCCTCATGTTCCTAAAAAACACATTTGATCCCACACATTTCAGAAAATCCACAGTTTTAGTCATTTCCGTCAATTTTCCGTTAAAACTAACGGAATCAAGCCTATGCCCATCATTGACTTAACTGACAGACCAAATGTAAACTGACGGAAATGACCAGAAACGTTAAATTGTTGAAACATGAGGGATTGAATGTATTTTGGTGAAACATAGGGGACCAAATATGAAATCGGTTCAAACTTGAGGGGTGAAAACAGCAATTTTCCCATTATTTTGGCAAAAAACTATTATATTATTTTTAGCTTTACAACAACCATCAACTTGATTGATAACTAAGAAAGAAAAAAACAATCATCAATTTGCACATGTTTTCCTGCTTTTGTTTTCTTTTGTTTGGGCAAAAAAATTACGGTCAGCTACCTCCTGAGGTAAGGTCAAATTATAAATTAATCATGCATGTTTGGATAGTTACAACTACCCAATAATTATGAATATTCATTCACCTCAAGGATGACTGTAATTTACCCTTAAAAATAAAGTATCTAATTTTAAGTAACTTGTTAATGCAAATAAAAATAGTATTTGGATCCCTCACGTAACCACCTAATTAACCATATATGAAACTTCATATAATAGTAGCTCTCAATAACAATTTTTCCTCCTATAAATAGACCTCTACTTGCATCATATATCACCATTAAATTTCCAAACTCTCTCTCTCTCTCTCTCTCTCTCTCTCTCTCTCTCTCTCTCTCTCTCTCTCTCTCTCTCTCTCTCTCTCTCTCTCTCTCTCTCTCTCTCTCTCTCTCTTTTCCAAACTCTCTCTCTTTTCCAAACTCTCTCTCTCTCTCTCTCTCTCTCTCTCTCTCTCTCTCTCTCTCTCTCTCTCTCTCTCTCTCTCTCTCTCTCTCTCTCTCTCTCTCTCTCTCTCTCTCTCTCTCTCTCTCTCTCTCTCTCTCTCTCTCTCTCTCTCTCTCTCTCTCTCTCTCTCTCTCTCTCTCTCTCTCTCTCTCTCTCTCTCTCTCTCTCTCTCTCTCTCTCTCTCTCTCTCTCTCTCTCAAATACAAATACTTATTTTTTTCTTTTTTCTTTTTGAAGTAAACTATGTTGCTGAGTACGAAACCATTTTTCTGCCAACAAATTAGGGAAGTTAACAACTTTTCTTCTGAGAAATCTCCGGTTCGATTCTTAGTTAACGTCGAAAAGAAAAACAACATAGCTAGAACAAGATTTCGCCAAATTAATGTTAAGACAAAGGCGGCTAATATTAACAATGACCACATAGCCATCTCCAAAAAATTGGAAGTTCCACAAGGAATCGAATCCGGCAAGGGTATCGGAATACTTAAGTTTTTCGAAGGCAAAAACATTTTCGTCACCGGTGGAACCGGGCTTCTTGGAAAAGGTATGTATATATGTATGTATATATATATATCGAATGAAGTTCGTATCTATTAATTGTGGTACGTTCGAAAGTAACATTAAATAAGATTTTGTACGTAGTTCTTGTGGAGAAGATTTTAAGGTCGACACCGATCGGTAAAATCTACGTACTAGTGAAAGCGGACGATCAAGAAGCCGCCGTTGATAGAATAACAAAAGAAGTATGTTTTTAATTAACATTGCATCTTTATGTTTGGGTTGATAACTTTATATAAATAGTAACACAAATCTTTTGCTTTTATTTATTTATTCTTTTTTTTTTGTAATTTATTAGCTCATAAACTCCGATTTATTTCGATGTTTGAAAGAAAAACATGGAAAATATTACCAAGCATATATAAAGGAAACTCTGATACCAATTGTTGGCAATATTTGTGAGCCGAATCTCGGAATGGACTCTGATTCCGCTCATGCAATTATGGAAGATGTTAATGTCATTATAGAATCCGCCGCCATTACAACCTTAAATGAAAGGTTATTACTTTAATTATCTTTCTTTGCACTTAATCGAAGCTAAGTTTCTTCTTCGATTGAAATATTATAATTTCACGTAGGTACGATGTGTTACTTGAAGCCAATGTCAATAGCCCCCAACAATTGATGCGTTTTGCTAAGACGTGCAAGAACCTTGAACTCTTTGTCCATATTTCAACCGGTAATTATTATTAATTAAGTGGAAAATTACAGTTTTCATCCCTCAAGTTTGTACCGATTGCACATTTAGTCCTTCATGCTCACAAAAAATACATTTGGTCCCTCGTGTTTGAATAATTTAACACTTTTGGTCATTTACGTCAATTTATCTTGAGTCCTTCAGTTAAGGCGGTGACGGGCACACACTTGATTCCGTTGGTTTTAATGGAAAATTGACGGACAAGACTAAAAGTGTTGAATTTTTGTAACACGAGGGACTAAATGTGTTTCTTCTGAACGTGAGGACTAAATGTGAAATTAGTGCAAACTTGAGGGATGAAAACTCTGTTTTTCCCTTAATTAAGTAGTAAAAATGACTTAGGGAATTAAATATTTTCGATTATTTATAATTAATACGTATAACGTTATATATGCACGAATAATCGAAATGTATGTTACTATATATAGCATATGTCAATGGAGAAAGAGAAGGGATAATCTTGGAAAAGCCATTGATTATGGGGGAGAATAGAAGAAATGACTACACACGCACTACATGTACATTTCCTCGGCTCGATATAACCGACGAAGTAAATCTTTCGGCGTCGAGAAAACAAAAGGCTTCTTCAAACTATGATTTGACTAGGGATATGAAAATGCTTGGAATGGAGAGGTTAATTTATGCCTTTCCTCTCTTTTTTTTTTTTTCGTCGAGTCATAATTTAACTCGTCGTTTAATTTAGGAACTATCATCAACACTTCACGGGCAAACTTAAGTATACCAAAAAAATTGATAACCTAATTTTTTTTTTCTAACAGAGCAAATTTGTACGGATGGTATAATACGTATCACTTGACAAAGGCGATGGCGGAAATGGTAATTAATGAAACGAGAGGGGATATACCGGTCGTCATCATTAGGCCAACTGTCATCGAAAGTTGCTCTAAAGAACCTATCCCTGGTTGGATTCAAGGAAATAGGTGAATTGAATATATATTTATTTATTTAAAAAAAAACATTATTAAGAATTTATCGCGGAAACGAATTAATTAAGAATGTTTGTTGTCGCGTTTGTAGGATGTTTGATCCGATAATCGTTTCGTATGGAAAAGGGCAGCTTCCAGCCTTTCTAGGCAAGCCTGATTCTCCAATGGATGTTGTAAGTTTACATAAACAATATATAATTTTTGAAAATATTATTCCAAATCTCTCTCTCTCTCTCTCTCTCTCTCTCTCTCTCTCTCTCTATATATATATATATATATATGATTTACCATTTTTCTGGCTTATTCATAATTTTAGAAATGAACTGTAATAATAAATTCACTTTAATAAACAGTTTTTGAAATTTATTGATTGTTCAATTTACGAAAATAAGAACTTCAAGTTTGAAATAAATTTACATTTGGTAATTTACTTTAAAAATGGGAAAATTACAATTTTGGTTCCTCAAGTTTGCACTGATTTCACATTTAGTCCCTTATTTTCACAAAAAACACATTTGGTCCTTCATGTTTCAAATATTCAACATTTTTAGTCATTTCCGTCAATTTTCCATTAGTACTAACGGAATCAAGTGTGTGCCAATCACTTTATTAACGGATGGAGTAACGATAAATTGACAAAAATGACCAAAACCGTTCAATTATTGAAACATGAGAGACCAAATGTGTTTTCTTATGAATATAGGGGACCAAATGTGAAATCAGTGCAAACTTGAGGGAAGAAAACTGTAATTTTCCCCTTCAAAATTATTTAATATGATATTTCGAAAAATCCTATTTGAAGTACAGAATTCGTTTCTTCTAAATAATTATGGACAATTCACTGTCATTGACTAACATTTGTTACCAGATTCCGTTGGATATTGTCGTAAATGGAACAATTGCAGCGATAGCAAAGCACGGTTACATTCAAAAGCCGGGGTTGAATGTTTACCACATGTCATCTAGTGTCGTGAACCCTTTACGATACTCGGAATTTTTCGAGTATCTTTACGAATATTTCAGTTTGGAACCTTTGGTAGAATCCCAAAATTTAATTAGGGTGAACTACTATGACGATATTGAAAAAATTAAATATTTCCATAATTTCAACGATTTCTCGACATATACACGAGAAGAAATATCTCGACGTGCTGGAAGAGAAAATGTAGTAGGAACTGAGAAAGCGAAAAAGCAGTGCAGAGCAAAGATCATGTATGCTGAGCATTTGTGCAAGATGTATGAATTCTTGGGGCTCTTCAAAGCAAGGTATGAATATGCATGGATAAATTGCACTTTGCTCCCTATATTTTGTTTGGATTGTCACTTTCATCCCAAAAAATTAAAAAAAGTGAGTGTCTCCCTTCAAAAGGATATACTACATTGTTTTTACACATGGTTAATGCATTACTATAGTAAATGCACTCAAGTATCAAGAAATATTCTTGTCGAGCTTTTGATCTCGAAATCAATAAGCCTTAATTGCTTCTCTCTTTATATACGTCAAGGTATACTAAAATAACTTTAAGGTCTCTGTGGTATCGGTAATTGCAATCACCCCTGAAACATTGTTAGAAACCCTAACGAAATAATCCGTTGGATAACTTATTCCGTTAGGGCCCTTTTGATTTGCATTATTAGCCTTGATGGAATCAATAGTACCTGGTAGTACAATGTTTGGTTTGGATGTTTTTCTAAGCCTTGACAAGTGGGCCCACCACTTTTATCCTTCAATCAAATTATTACTTGTCAAGCCAAACTTGACTTGACTATTTATCACCAAATAATGCCATCCTATGATACATTGTGAAATATCAAAAATGTCCTCCAAGCATACAACAATTACTAATTTATTACATAGGTAGCTATGAAGATCTTAGATAAGGACCGATATTAGCAGGTAGAAGAGTCCCAATTTCAGATTCATAATTGGGGTTTCGGTATGTTAAAATCTTCGTCTTCTTTTTCTATCACTATTAAATCCAGCAGTTTGTAAAACGAGCTTCAAACTGCATTCACAATTTTTAAGTTGCTCGCGATTTGATTCCAAATGGTTGTAGCTGTTGTTGCTCGCACTCCTCCTCGAACTACTTCTACCAGTACTCACTTTACAATTCAACTCAACAATGGAACCTAAGGTAAGGTGTTCCCTTCAATTTTATACAGTCAATTTCAGAGTGATGGCAAAAATTATGGATGAGTTTTCGGTTTTCCAATTGGGGATCTGAAGAAGAAGAAGATGGGCAAATAATTAATACCATTTAAGGGCATTTCAAACTTTTTGCAAATAATTACAAATAAGATAGCAAAATCAAGGAAACAAAACATGAAATTGCTCAACACCATTTTAATCCCAATATTATATATCTCATCCCTACCTATCGATCCAAACTACTCAACCAAAAGAGCCCTTAGGGTTGTGTCGGACTATTAGTTTCAGGTAATGGTGAAAACAACATAGTGCTCGGGGCTGACATGATTGCCCTAACATTTCTTAAATCTTTATTATTTATATATAAGATTTATAAATTTTCGTATGTGGTAGCACTAACAGCCACGCGGAAAACAAATATAGTGCATATCGGTCTCCATCATGAAAGCTTGACTCCGGTAATTGTTTCAGGCGTCCGACTGTAATACCAATATCACAAGAACCTTAAAGTTATTTTACTATGCCTCACCTCAAGGGTCTAGATGTAATTTACCCTTATTATTATTATTATTATTATTATTATTATTATTATTATTATTATTATTATTATTATTATTATTATTATTATTATTTATTTATTTGAAGGTTCCATGCTGGCAACACTCAGAAGTTATTATATGAGATGTCAAAGGAAGAGCTGGATAATTTTGACATTGATGTATCAAAGATAGAGTGGAAGAAGTATTTTCAAGAAGTTCACATCCCTGGTTTCAGAAAGCACGTACTTAACGACAGAAGTATATCTGTCTAAGGCTAAGCAAATATGTAACCCTGTTTTTCTCTGTTATGTGTTAAAAGTTAATTTTTAATTTCAAAAATTAATATTTTACAATTATCGAGAAAAGCACGTTTCATCTTCCATTATTAATGTGGAAAATTCTCTGGAGACTTATTTTGCTTTTTAAATACTCCTTGTACTAGTACATATTTGGAATATCAAGAAAAACAATTAAAAGAGCAGCAACTCAATTGTCCCCTAAAAACTCCATTCGTTGTGCCAACACATTTGGCATCAGAGCCACTTTGTGGTTCCTATCAATCTTAAAAAGAAATGGCTGAAAATTCAGTGACCACTATCTTCAAATATTCCCCAAGTGAAGTACTAATGTTTGAGGGAGAACATTACGATTATTGGAGTAGCGAAATGAGGGATTTTTTCATCTCCCATGATCTTTGTGATGTGATTGAGATGGACTACGAAAAACCACCAGAAAACGCAACCTCCACAACCTGGACAAAAGAGAAGCAACAGGAGTACAAAGAAAATCAAAAAAAATATTGCACGGCACTTCGATACATTAAGCAATGAGTGAGCAAATCAATCTACCCCCGCATTTTCAACAAAAGAAAGGCAAAAGATGCTTGGAGTGTCTTGCAGAAAGAGTTTCGAGGAAATGATAAAGTCGTCTCCATAAGACTGCAATCTTTATATATGGAGAAATTTTGATAATTTATGGGTGAAAGAAAGTTAAAAAATTTCAATTTTTTTCATGCGAGTCTCCAAAATTGTGAATCATGCATATTTTTGTCTACACCAAGGGAGGTACGAAAAAGCTTATTCATGATGTTTTTTACGTACCTAATTTAACGCATAACCTTCTAAGAGTTGGTCAGCTGATGCGAAATGGATATTATATTTCCTTTGATGACGACAAGAAAAAGAATATGAACTGTGGCTGAAGTCTATATGGCTGAAAATAAAGTCTTTCCTCTCATAATGCCATCTAATCCTGAATTTGCGTTGAAAACCGAACAAGTTCGTGATTCTTATCTTTGGCATTTGAGATACGGACATCTGAATATGAAAGGGCTGCATATTTTGAAGCAAAAGAAAATGGTTATTGTGAATGTTACGTATTTGGAAAAATACACCGGTTACCTTTTCCGAAAACCGCTTGGCGTGCTAAAGCTCCTCTTGAATTGGTTCACTCGGATATTTGTGGTCCTGTTCGGACTCCAACTTTCAGCCAAAAAAGGTATTTCATTCTTTTTATTGACGACTTTAGTAGAATGATGTGGGTGTATTTTTTGCAAGAAAAATCGGAAGCTTTTTCGGTTATTCTCCACTTCAAAGCAATGGAAGAGAGGCAGAGTGGACATCAAATGAAGACTTTCCGAACTGATCCGTGAGGGAGAATTTATTTATTCTCCGTGTATGAACCATCGCTAAGAAAATGGCATTACGAGGCAGCTCACTGTTAGTCGTAGCCCGCAGCAAAATGGAGTGGCCGAACGGAAAGATCGGACGGTTGTCGAGATGGCGAGGAGCATGTTAACATTCAAAGGCCTACCAAACAATTTATGGGCAGAGGCGGTCAACACCGCTGTTTATATCTTGAACAGATCTCCGACAAAAGTCGTTCGAAACCGCACTCCATTTGGCAGCATTGCCTATGCCCATATACCAGCTGTACATCGAGAAAAGTTCGACAAGAAGGGAAGGAAGTATTTTTTTATTGGCTATAGCGATGAGTCGAAGGGTTACAGACTTCTAAATCTTGATTCAAATCAACTTGTGGTTTCTAGAGATGTTATCTTTGACGAAAGTGCAACCTGGGAGTGGAATGTTGAATCAAATCTAACAACCAGCTGAAAATTCTGATTTCGAGGAACCATTATCAACTCGAGGTGCTGATTCTTCTCCGTAAAATTCACAAGAAAATGCAACTCCAGATTCACCAAACATTCCTCAAAGGGAATCAGGCCCTACTCAAATAAACGAGGAAGATTCAGACTCTGAAAATCAGGTGAGAAAAGTTCTTTTGTTAAAGGATATTTACGATTCTTGTGACGTTGCTTTTTTTAGTTGCAAGCCACAAAGCTTTGAAGAGGCAACAAGGGAAAATGTTTGGATTAAAGCAATGGGTGAAGATGATAAGGAACGTGAAATTGGATTCGTGTTGCAAAATAACTATTTAATTCGGAGAAGAGTTATTAATGGGCATTGGTGGAAATATCGAAAGAAATTATGGAAAAATAAGGGTTTTCGACGAACTCAAATCGTAGTTGAGTACGAAACGAACTCTATCTCAAGTGAAACGGCGCAAGAAACAAAACTCATGAGCAAAGCTCATGAATCACGTCCAATTTCAGCAATCCAACGTCGTTTAGACTCCCAAAAGTTCGTTTTTGCTATTTTAGGTAAGTTTTAGAAAATTAATATCAAATCATAGAAACATCGGATTAGGATTCCGTAAATTGGGTTGTTCCCAAAATTACGAGATCTACTAGAATCAGACTCTAACTCTTTTTTGCCGTTTTTGGTAATTTTTAGTATTTTCTTATTTTAATTAGGGTTTTCAGTTTTTTAGTATAAATAGGTGCCTTAGGACTTTATTTTAGAAGAATTTTCGAATTTTAATAAAATATTTAGAGTTTTCTCTATTTTTCTAGTGGATTCCAGAGTTTTCGGTGGATTCCGAATGTTATTTTGTTCTATAGGATTAATTCGTAGAAATTAATTTTTTACTGTGCTTCCGTTCTGCGTCAGTTGGCATCAGTAGCGAGGTTTTTCCTGGTTAGATGGCGAAAGGTGCGAGACATGGAGAAAACAACTACGTTGGCGATGACCGCGGGGTTGAGAAACTGCAAAATCTGCGGTTGGTGCGCGAGGGATTTGCCCTTGACAACAATAACAGAAGGACTGAATCTAACACGATGATTGCCGACGGTGTAGCCCGAGGTGCATATGTTAGACACAATTATCATGGATCTGTTCAACTTCAATCAAGGTATGACAACTATTCAAAGGTGAGCGGCAACTCTGAGTTTGAAGAAGACCCGCCTATAAAGAGGCAAAGGGAGCGTGAAATTCCTTCTTTTAGTGGAAATTTTCTTGAAGTTGAGGATTTTATCGATTGGGTGTCAGAAGTCGAAAATTATTTTGAATTGATGGATATTTTGCCGAATAAGATGGTAAAATTGGTTAGGTGTGAGTTAAAGGGTTGTGCAGCCGCATGGTGGGATGAAATACAGAGGAAGAGAGCTAGACAAGAAAAATTTCCAATCCAATCATGGAAGAGGATGAGAAAAATGTTGATGGATCGTTTTTTACCCCTAGGTTATGAGCAACGTCTATTTCAACTATATCGTAATTGCTCGCAAGGGAGTAGATCTGTTAACAAGTATACTGCTGAGTTTATGAGACTAGCAAACTTAAATAACCTGCAAGAATCCGAAAGTATGGAAATTTCAAGGTACTTGCAAGGATTGAATATTTCAATCCGTCTTAGGATAGGGTGGCGCGCAATCGACTCCCTTGAAGAGGCTGAAGAGTTAGCATGGAGCGAGGAATATTATCAAAAGCGAAATAGTTCTTCTAGAAAAATCAAAGATGTTCTACCCGTTGCCAAAGTTAAAGAGGTACAAGATACTTCGTTCGTTATTCAAGCATCCAGTTTGGTGGAGGATCATGGCGTACGAGTTAACAAAGTTGAAGAAGAAATTGTTGATGCAAAAGTTAAAATTAACGTAGCTATGATTAACGATGACATTAACAAAATCAAGGTGAAAGTCAATGAAGTTGAAGGGGGAGTCAACGAGGTTGAAGAGAGCATCAACAAAGTTGAAGATAGCGTCAACGGGGTAGAAGAGAACGTTAGCAAGGTTGAAGAGGGAGTCGATGAGTTTCGAGAGGGTGTTAAAAATAAATTTGAGGAAGAATTTGAAGTTGTAAAATTTGTTCAAGAAGAGGAAGGTGCACGTGAAGAGAAGGAACAAGTGGATTGCGTTGAGGTATGTGATCTAATTGTAGATAGTGTTTGTTGTGAAGTTCCTGTATCGGAGAAATTGGTGGGACCATTTAGATTTTCGATTAAGAAGCCAATTTTTCCAACGCCTCGTTTGGATGAAGATTTTGTAAGCGAGATTTTTGTGCCGGGAATATTGGTGGAGCACTTGAAGTTGTTTCGAAAGAAATATGCATCGCTATATTTTGATCATAGCTCGAGGTCGAGCTCTTTTGAAGAAGAGGAGATTGATAAGGAACCTGAAATTGGATTCGTGTTGCAAAATAACTATTTAATTCGGAGAAGAGTTATTAATGGGCATTGGTGGAAATATCGAAAGAAATTATGGAAAAATAAGGGTTTTCGACGAACTCAAATCGTAGTTGAGTACGAAACGAACTCTATCTCAAGTGAAACGGCGCAAGAAACAAAACTCATGAGCAAAGCTCATGAATCACGTCCAATTTCAGCAATCCAACGTCGTTTAGACTCCCAAAAGTTCGTTTTTGCTATTTTAGGTAAGTTTTAGAAAAATCGGATTAGGATTCCGTAAATTGGGTTGTTCCCAAAATTACGAGATCTACTAGAATCAGACTCTAACTCTTTTTTGCCGTTTTTGGTAATTTTTAGTATTTTCTTATTTTAATTAGGGTTTTCAGTTTTTTAGTATAAATAGGTGCCTTAGGACTTTATTTTAGAAGAATTTTCGAATTTTAATAAAATATTTAGAGTTTTCTCTATTTTTCTGGTGGATTCCAGAGTTTTCGGTGGATTCCGAATGTTATTTTGTTCTATAGGATTAATTCGTAGAAATTAATTCTTTACCGTGCTTCCATTCTGCGTCAGAAGAAATGAGTGTTATTGAAAAGAATAAAACATGGGAGTTCGTATACTTGCCGAGCAACAAAGAAGTCATTGGTCTGAAATGGATCTTCAAGACCAAATACAATGAAGATGGCTCCGTACAAAAGCATAAGGCACGGTTGGTGGCCAGAGGGTACTGTCAACAACCCGGTCTCGATTTCAACGAGACTTTTGCCCCGGTTGCTCGAATGGAGACAATAAGGACTGCTCTTGCAATTGCATCACACTTTGAATTACAAGTGTACCAACTTGACGTCAAATCGGCTTTCTTGAATGGAGAATTGGAAGAAGAGGTTTACGTCAAACAACCACAAGGATTCGCGGTAAAAGGGAACGAATACAAAGTTTATCGGCTTCGAAAAGCATTATACGGGCTGAAGCAGGCTCCACGAGCGTGGAATAGCAAAATCGACAGATATTTTTGTCAAGCCGGTTTTCAAAAGAGCCCAAATGAACCTTCGCTTTATGTGAAAAAAAAGGTATGCATTTCCCTGATATTTGTCTTTATGTCGATGATTTGACATATTTTGGATCTAATGAAAATATGGTGCAAGTGTTTAAGAAAAACATGATGAGCGAATTTGAGATGACGGATTTGGGAATGGTGAAGTATTTTTTGGGAATCCAAGTTAAGCAAAGCAAGGGACAAATTTTTCTTTCTCAAGAAAAATATGTTGAAAATTTGTTGAAAAGGTTTCATATGGCAAAATGCAAACCAGTAGCTACGCCTATGGTTATGAATGAAAAGCTATAGCAACTTGATGGTTCGGAAGAGGCGGATGCTACTCTTTTCAGGAGTTTAGTTGGATCACTCATTTATCTTACACACACAAGACCTGATATTGCTTTTCCGGTAAGTGTTGTGTCTAGATTCATGAACGATCCAAGTTCAAATCATTATGCAACGGCGAAACGGATACTTCGGTATCTCCAAGGAACTAAGCCGCAAGGTATCTTATTTAAGAAGGAGAAAGAGTGCAATTTAATTGGCTACACGGATAGTTATTGGGCTGGTGCTCTAGATGATCGCAAAAGCACATCGGGGTATATCTTTTGCCTTGGCTCAAACGTGATTTCATGGAGCTCAAGAAAGCAAAAAATAGTTGCCCTTTCATCATCCGAAGCGGAATACATTTCAGCGGTTGATGCGGCTTGTGAGGCGGTTTGGCTAAGAAGACTTCTAGTTGATTTACAACTTAAACAAAAGGAGGCCACGGTGATTTTTTGCGACAATAAATCTGCTATATCAATGGCCAAAAATCCAGTTTTCCATGCTCGTTCCAAGCCTATTGAACTTCGGCACCATTATATAAGAGTATTGGTTAACAATGAAGAGGTACGTATGGAGTTCATTGGCACAAGTGACCAACCAGTTGATATCTTAACAAAAGCTGTGAGTTCGGAGAAATTGGAGAAGCACGAGGGTCTATTGAAGATTACAAATTACGAAAGGGTGTCAAAAGTTAAGTTGTAATTTCAAAAATTAATATTTTAAAATTATCTAGAAAAGCACGTTTCATCTTCCATCATTAATGTGGAGAATTCTCTCGAGACTTATCTTGCTTTTTAAATACACCTTGTACTAGTATTTGGATTATCAAGAAAAACAATGAAAAGAGCAGCAGCTCAATTATCCCCTAAAACTCCATTCTCGTTTGTTCATCTTCCTCCTTATCAATAATATTCTTCCATATCAAGAGCAAATCCATTTATGGATCTTCCGTTGTGCCAACATTATGTTATGTCTGAAATTTCAAGTTGTTGCAATATTGTTTATTGTAAGATTTGTTCTTAACTATTAATTCGCATTCTTTTCATCCTCCTCCTTTTTTTTTTCTTTCTTTACATCAACAGTTCTTATTGATATACAAAAATTATCAAAAAGGTAGTGACTTTTTTTTGGGTAAATTTCATTTAACCTTGAAAATACAAGATTTTACAAATGACTTTCTTGTGCTCGTAATATCAGCACATAACCCCCTTGTGGTTGATAGAGGTAGCGTCTTTAGTTTTTCCATCAAATTAACTGCACGTGTCAAACTTCAAGAGGGTCATCTGAAAAAATTAAAGGTAAAATGTAAGCATAAAGGGGTCATCTGCAAAATATAGTATTTTGACGTTTGACGCGAGCTGTTAATTTTGAAGAAAAAACTAACGGAAGCTACCCCTATAACCACAACAGAGTTATGTGCTGATATAACGAGCTCAAGGGGTTATTTGCAAAAACTTATAATCACAGGGGAGTCAAATTCTATTTACCTTTTTTTAATGAGAAATGTAAAATTAATTAGAAAAATAGTCTACAAGGGGATGATCAATATTAATGTCACAAAAGCAAGAAAAATGAATACAATTTGCATGAATAACACCATCCCACTTAGACGTGAAAGCCCAAGCCCAATTTGCAGATAACCCCATTTTGCTTGTAATATCAGCACATAACCTCCTTGTGATTGATGGGGGTAGCTTCCATTAGTTTTTTCGTCAAACTTAATCGCCTGTGTCAAACGGCAAACTAGTTTTTTTGCAGATGACCACCTTGTGCTTCCATTTTTCCTTTCATTCGAAGTCTAGCATTGTCAAATATGTCATTTTGTTCGATTGAAGGTGAAGTTAGAAGAATGCGGGAGGCGCGAATATAATGTATGAGTTCATGGCTTTATGCGATTAGGAATTGTGTATTGGGTCTGAGCAGCTCATCAAAAATTTAACTGTCAAATGGACGTCAGGTGAGGCGCACGCGAACAACCACAGTTGACGGCCGAACAAAAATTGTCAAGAAGCGGTAAGTTTGAGGATTAAATTCTTGACGTAAATGTTTGATGACTAAAATTATTTTAGGCGGCAAGTATAAGGACCAAAACTGTGATTATTTCTTTTTTAAAAGGGTTGCATATACATGCTTATAAGATGATTCTGATAAACATCAAATTGTTGTAGCGATTTATCCCACAAATTAAATCAATATTGACATATAATAAGGAATTTATTTGTTGAAGTTTGCATACGCACCGGTAAACATAAAAGGATAAGAAAAAAAAAAGGTTTTGTGTAACAGAACGAAAGGAAAAAAGAAGAAGAAAAAAACTATAACTAAGGATCGATTGGACTTGATTATTATAACTAGGGTTTAGGCCTCTAGGCCTCTGGAAATACTATGCTACATCGAACGAAATACACTGGGTAAATTTTTATCATTCATACATAAGAAACACACGCACACCATATTGGTGTGTGTAGATTAACAGTAAAATTTATTCGGTGTAACTTTTACCGAGTGTAGTATAGAAATCACCTAGGGGCCTCTAATCGAGAAATTAGATGTTGCATTTGGTTATTTACACGAGGTGGATTTGAGCAGCAGATCTACACATAATCACACATACACCCATGTATATGTTTGCTTAATAACAATTATTTAATCAAATTTACTGTTCAAATCCGCTCAATATAAATAATCAAGTATAACATCTGACCCCCTCTAACCCATAGGGATGGCACTGCCTATATTTCTTCTTAAGTCAATGCTGCCTTTCTTGACGATATTTAACCGTCGTATAAAATAATAAACATTGTGTGCCGTATCCTTATATTTAGCCTAACTGCAGGACCATATATTAAATAACGTACTACATCATTTAAATACTATTTTTTATAGAACTGAAGTATGACCATACGTTCTTTCAATAAAAAAAGTTATGACCATACGTTTTCTGTTCCAGCCATATCTCCACCATCATCGAGATGCTACACCCGATGAAATAGACTTGGCATTGACGAGTTCAAGAATTCGTTAAAGGATGGGCTTAAATTTTCGAGGGTACGGGGCAGTGACCCTTGAAAAAAAAAATTATGATTTTTTTGTGGCGAAAATACAAAAGAAAAAAAAATTAAGAGATTTTTTTTCTTACATTAATTTGGATTTTGGATGGCCTAATTATAAAAATTGGGGTTTTTTTCATTAATTTATATTTTGGGTGGGCTAATTGATAAAAATTGAACGAACTAAATCAATATATAGGTAAAATATAGGGGAGAAATTATAAATTGAGGGTGGGCTTGAGTCCAACCTTACCGGAGGGTGGACCCACCCGTGACACCAGATGATCGTTGATGTGGTGAATTAACTTCCCACTAAGCACACATACACATGAGTTTTGTGTAATTATGTGCAGATCAACGGATAATAAACACTCGGTGTATTTCGCTGAGTATATCATCAACCATATATAACAACTCATTTAATTAGCTCTCTACTCGGTCACTGCACTCTTCGTACCATTGTTATTGAGGTAACCGATTCTCTCTCTCTCTCTCTCTGTAAAAGAAGCAAGATTTTCCATTTCTTGGCAAGCAAGCATGAAGATCCAAGTTCATGAGAATCGAACATGTTTCTTCTTCTCATTCTTCGTTGTATGTTTTTCATTTTTGATCCGAACTTCACACCAACAGAATACCACGTGTCCATTTCAGTATATATACCACTTTGGAGATGGAATCACAGATATTGGAAACTCGATTAGGGTTCTTCCTTTCGGCCCTTTTCTTCCTTCCACGCGTCCGCCTTATGGTAGAACTTTTCCGGGTCGACCAACTGGTCGTTGGTCCGATGGCCGTGTCGACGTTGACTTCATAGGTATGAGAATAAGATGCATGCATCTCACCTAATTTATATATATGTATATACATAATAACTTAACCCGAGTGAATTGCAAATTAAATTACTTTAATTTTATTTTTCCGAATTACCAAAAAATGTTATCGTTTATATTTATTATGACCACTCCAATTACGCAGCGCAGATAGAATTTAGTATAAGGGTGACCCGAAAATTTAGAGGGGTTCGAGGACAGCGTCCTCGAAATTTGTTTTAGTGGTATTATAACACAATCTTTAGTAACAAAAATATAAACTATAGTTAAAATAGGGAAAATTACAGTTTATGTCCCTAAACTTTACCACTAAAACGATTTATGTCCTCAAACATTTCAATCCACGAAATATGTCCTCAAACTTGCCACTTTTGATCACTTTATGTTCTGCCGTTAACGTCGGCAGCTAACTTTGACGGAAATAGCACGCGTGGCTCACGTGACGTCTATGTGGCCGTTAAATGTCGAGCTGTACAACACCCAGTGCCTACTTGGTCGACGAAACGTGATGTGGAGCGACACGTCATTATCCTCCCCTATTTCTATTCTAAAATCCCTAATTCTCCATAACCCCAACGAACCCGTAAATCCAATCCCTAAAACCCCATTTCGAATCCTTCAATTGAGGTGAAATTCGAAAATAGCAGAATCGTCTATGAATCCATGGCCATTTTTCGTGGTGTTTTTACCTGCAAAATAGCTCAATAAACAAATGTCGAATGTTTCCTCGATTTCACTTTCATCTTCGGGCTGAAATATCATGTCTTCTTCCACTTCGTTGGGGAAGTCAGGGAGCTGGAATCCGTTCTTGGGCACTCTATTGTTGGAGAAAAAAGAATTATATGCAGCTTTGACAGGTGATGCATGTTTTTTTTTTTTTTTCCGGAATTGGTTCAGACATTTTGTCGAACACCTTCTGGGCAGATTCTGAAACTGCCGAGTTGAGTAGAATTTGTGCCATCTTTACCATCCTTGTGCTCGCTTCATCGAGACCACAAGGGGCACAAGCATCAGCAGGCGAAGAATCACACGACCCCAACGTTCTAGAGACGGAGTTGGGAGAAGAATTAAAGCTTCCTCTAAAATCTTTTTTAGAACCAGAAGAGGAGTCGCGTTTACCTTCTTCCTCTCGATTGCAGGCATGTGTTTGCACGTGAATCTGTTGTTCTTTGAGAAGGGAAAAACTCTTCAAATGTGAGAATGTTTGGAATGAAACGTGATTTGGGATTTGGGATTTGGGATTTGGGATTTGGAAGAGTGAGTTAGAGGAAATTAGTATATTCTTGTGCCACGTCAACATTTAATATTCAATATATTATTCCACGTCACATTTAACGGCCACATAGACGTCACGTGAGCCACACGTGCTATTTCCGTCGAAGTTAGCTGCCGACGTTAACGGCAGAACATAAAGTGATCAAAAGTGGCAAGTTTGAGGACATATTTCGTGGATTGAAATGTTTGAGGACATAAATCGTTTTAGTGGTAAAGTTTAGGGACATAAACAGTAATTTTCCCGTTAAAATATTTTAAACTAAACCATACTATATCTAAAATATAGTTGTAGAACCTCATTAATGTATATATTATGCCATAAATTTGAATGATAGATTAAGTATAGGTGGGCTAGGTAAAGTGTAAATACGAAAAAACCCCTTATTTTTTTGGAAATTACATACCCTTGCAGTTTGTAAATTTCTTACATCCACCCCTACAAAATCTACAAATTTCAAGAGGTTGATGTAATTATAAAAAAGTACTGAAGGGCTTTTTCGTAAATAGACCTTCAAATATTTAACGGAATTTATGCTTTCGGTCGATTTGCAGCTGCTGATCTAGGCTTGCCAAACATTGTACCTTATTTGTCAATGGGTGGTTCTACCAGTAACGATGGAGTCATCTTTTCAGTTGCAAGGAGTCCAGTTTTAAACCCATTATTTTTCAAATTAAAGGGCGTTGACTTTCCACCTTATGCTGTTTCTCTTGGGGGTCAACTAAGATGGTTTAAAGCTTATCTTTCATCCATTTGCTCAACACCACAAGGTACATTATTATAGTATATATTGTATAGATATTCGATAAATTAATAACATTGTTTAAATAATAATTTATTTCAATCTCATCTTAGTTACGACGTGCTGTGCTGGATTATTAATTCAACAATTTAATTATCCACTAACTTAACAGAATTTTGTAGTCACGATTGTATTAATTTATACAAGTTTAACTGTATATTATTATATTCACTAATTAACTAGAGTTTACTTCGTTGGTGAAATCCACTTATTTAAGATAAATTAACACTACTCGTGTTCTTTGAATAAAATCGCCTTCCGTCGACCACTTACTAATTACTATTAATGGCGTTAATCATTTATCGAAAAAGATGGAGTCGTGGAAAGAAAAATAAAAATTAAGGGACTTTTGCATAACACGTGAGAGTTATACTATAGATCGTACTTAACAATAATTCGATTTGTTGTATACCAGATTGTGCCGTTAGACTTGCGAACTCCCTTATAGTTTTGGGAGATATTGAAGGCAATGACTATGGCTATCCGTTGGCGCAGGGCAAGTCAATTCAAGAAGTCAACACTTACGTGCCGTTTGTTACACGAGCTCTTATCGAAGCTGCAACTGTAATTAATTACATTTATTTATATAATTATTTCGACATATGCAATAATTGTCGATTAAATTGATTTTGAATAATGTAACAACTAATTAATTACGTTCGAAAAACAGGAACTGATCCGAATGGGGGCCACACGAGTAGTAATTGCGGGAAGCGTTCCAGTTGGATGCTACCCTTATATTCTTACAGCATTACAAACGAACAATGCAGCAGCCTACGATAATTTAGGATGTCTGAAGAGTGTGAATGATTTTATCGTGTCGAAAAACCAACTTCTCCAAGAAGCCGTTACAAATCTCGCTGCACAATTTCCCAATGTCGGCGTATATTATGGCGACCTGTACGGACCCGTGCAAACAATTATTCAACAGTCATCTGTTTCAGGTGATTTTTTTTTTTTACCTTGTTTCGAAAACTTTTTCATAATATATAATTTAACTACTACAGTAAAAACCTCTAGTGACACTAAAATTACAAATAAATAGAACATTACATCCATTCTGGAAATTCTTACCGTTGAATTACTATCTCAAATAAAATGTTAAGTTGTTACTGAAATGTTTCATTTAATATTAGGGTAAATTATACCTAGACTTCTGAGGTATGCTAAAATAACTTTAAGGTCCCTGTGGTAGTTATAATTACAACCACACCTCTCAAACAATTACCAAGCCAAGATTTTATGTTATGGAGGGCAATATGAAATTTATTTGTTTTCCGCAAGAGTCGTTTATGCTATCATAGATGAAATCTTTTGAATCCGATATAAAATATTAATGATCTAATTAAGAAATGTTAGGTGGACCATGCCACTCGCTCCTTAGCTATACGTTGTCTCCACCACTGCCCGAACTAATAGTCCGTTAGAACTCTAATGAAATAATATATCCAATGCATTATCCTGTTAGGGATTCCGACGATGTTTCAGGGGTTGATTGTAATTATCGATACCACAAGGATCTTATAGTTATTTTAGCATACCTCAGGGGTCTAGATATAATTTACGCTTAATATTAATATCTTCAATACTTACCTTTATCTTCCGACGAATTCGCAAAATGGACAACTAAAATTGTTCCTATTTCATCTCTAGCTCGATCGTTTTATTTGCTTAACACTTAATTCTCAAACTAATCATATCAAATTATCTTGCATTTAAATTTATGAGGGAACATGACGCTGAAAGCTTGCTGTGGAATTGGAGGAAAATATAATTACAATAGTCGAAGGTTTTGCGGAAGTCGAGGGGTTCCGGTTTGCGCAAATCCAGACGAGTACATCTATTGGGATGGCTTACACTTTACTCAAGAGGCTTACGCTCGGTACACAGATATTGTGGTGCAGCCATTTCTTCCGGTTCTCGGCTGCATATCAAATTAAGTACTTTTATATATATCAAGAAATAATAAATATTAAGATATATGGGTCGCTATGAAATAAATGTTGAAAATATACTTTGTATTTTTCTATAATGATATTTATAAATAATAACTAGGCTTGAGTTTGAGGAAGTCAAGAAGCATTCTAGTATTTTGATAACCCTTTTCATTTCTTAAGAACTTGACGAATGAAGTAAGTATTATTTTTAGTAGAGTTGGGACTGGGTTGGGTGGGTCGATTACATGTCTAAGAACCGACCTATCCGACAAAACCAATTTTATAACTTAGAAATGAAAACCAGCCGACCTAACCTTTGTACGTCAGTTGATGGTTGACAACCGAATATTTTGGTTTCGAAATGGGTCGGTTGATGGGTATGCTCACGCCACCTAGTCCACTTTAAAAAAAATCCATATTTTGCAGTAAAAGTATGCTTATTTTGCGTGTCATTACACAATCATCAATTACCATTTCAAAATAATTAATAACAACTCGACAAATAATATAATTCCGAAATCGCACACTGTGCGCGTGAGAGACACGAGTTGCCTCAGGGATGTCTTTGCCTCGACTTTGCTTATACAAGGGGCATGGGTATTTTGTTTTTTAACAAGGGGATATTTGACAATTAGATATTTCACAAGGGTGCTATTTGCAATTGACTCTACTTAAAGAATACGCAAAAATGAGCTGTTCCTTTATCTAAGATGATTCAATCTATGCTACACGGGTGTAATATACCAGGTAGATCTTTACCATTCATATGCACACAAAAACACACATCCACATATATTGATGTATATGTTGGTATAATTATAAACAATCTGCGTAAACGAAAAAATACTTACTTGTTTGTCGACAAGAGGAATTGTCAAAAACACAAAGAACGATCGAGACTTGCCAAAGCAATTCCCTTAAGACAATATTTCCGGGCTGTCAACGGTGCACAGTCTCTTCCCGGTAGTCTCCCAAGGTACAACGATCGGTTGTCGAATATTTGCACGAATATTCAACCCACGGCGAACTTGAACAACGAATGGAACTTTGACGAAGAGAAAGAAAAATATGAAGAACTATCTCTCAATTGCCGATTAAATTCAGTCCAGAATTGGTCAGATTCTGCCTTTATTTATAGGTTGTAGAGATCCATTCACAGAGGGATGCAATGGTTGGAGAAGAAGCAAAGAGATGTGTCTGTTCTTTTTACCGAGTTCAAAAAACGTAAGAAAATTAATTGGTCATGGGCCAATTATTAAATATTTGGTTTGGGCCAAATATTTTATTATTTAAACTTTGGGTCAACTAATTTAACTAATTACTAAATGTCCCCAAAAGTAATATTTGTGGACACTTAAACCCAAACTAGTCCTATCACTCGATCACATCCAGCGCACATTTTTTGAACTTTAACCATTTAATCAAGACAATTTTCATTCACTTACTTCATGATTATGATCAAGTAAATAAATGAAATTAATCTTTTCATAATTTAATTAATATTACTCAATATTAATTATTGGAAATCATGAAAATTCCAACAATCCCCCACATGAATAAAATTGTTCTTTCAATCTTATCGCATAAGATATATTTGTCAAAATTCCTTAGTGAATAGTACATCATCGGGATAGGTGAACTGTTTCATCTTGAACCTTCCCTAGTTAAAGCTTATCGGATTTACTTAGCCAATCGGTGAATTATTTCATCTTGAACCGTCGGCTGTTTGTGTAAACCAAGACAATAAACTTAACACTATACTAAACGAACTTGTTCAAATTCTCGGTTGTGTTCGTTTTGGCCCTGAACATCCTCGGGTTCTGCGAGTGCTTTAGAGAATTCCAGCCTTTAAGAATTCTCAACGAGCCGACCCAGCTCACACTAACATAGGTGACCGCATCTATAAAGAGTATCCTACTATACCCCACTTGTAATTTACAAGATATAGACGTCATTAAAAGCAATAGCTTAACCTTTTTGAACGTCGTAGGTTGCACTTATTGCATCATAGGAATAAGATAGAGTTAAAACTCCTAAGTGCTCCATTCATTTAAGTTACACAGAACTGGTTGTCCTATTGAACTTGGTCCGTGGGATCTCCAGTCGCCAAATTAGGTTTCCGTATAAGGTAACTTAGTTATTTAGGCTTTAAAATTATTCCCCTCGACGCACATTTAACTCTCTCGCTAGATAATCCTTATTAAATGGATCCGCTCGGTTATCTATGGATTTCACAAAATCAATTATTTCATTCGAGAGTAAATGTCTCACATTATAAGTTTACGACGAATATGTCGAGACTTATTAAAGTATAAGAGCAATTATTAATTGATTATATTCAATTATATTGCCTCACTATATCCCTCAATGGATATACAAACATATGTAACTTGTAGTCAAATACCCCCACATTTTGAGATATTTATAGTTCAATTATATATATTTCCATAACTCATAAGGAATGTTCATCTTGTGTGAAACTCTATTTAATATGTCATTAGACACACAAGGAGTTTCCCCCACAAGTTGTTCGGTAAACTCAAGTTTAATCGTGTCTTTATATCATGATTTTCCATTTGACTACCCCATTTGATGTGAATAGGGTGCAATGATTTTTCCATGCACACAAATAAATTACTCATATTATCCGCTCTATCGGAATTAAGAAGTTATCTTCTTATTTTGTATTTCACAAATATGCATTTGCTACCTTTTTATCAAACTCAAAATTTTAAGAATTTTAATTTTATTGAGAAAATACTCACAATATGATTTGACAGAATCATATTGCACCGTTTAAATCAAGAACTAACTTATAAAAGTTTTGAAAACAAAGAAATCAAGCACCACTCATGAGTGCTTATTTGAAGTATAAATAAATATTGATTATGCCCAAATTCAACCAAGTCATTGGATTGAAAACAATATTGTTTCAAAAGAAAGAATAAAATATTTATATGATTTAATAATTTTAAATTTCATACAAACTTGAAGTTCTTACAACTCTTATCACAAAATGCAAATAAACTAAAAATTATTAATATAAATGTAGTAGCTTAGTTCTTGCCGATAACGGCTACGTTCGCCTTAAAAAGACCGTCACATAGGTACCCTTTTCCGACGTAGAACCCTCCTTTGGTTAGCACAAATTTTTCCGACTCAAAAGCCAACTTGAAACCTTTCTTGGTTATGATAGAACCACTGATTAAGTTCTTCCTAATATCCGGAACGTGTAGCACATCGTTCAAGGTAACTTCCTTTCCGGAAGTGAATTTTAGAATCACTTGTCCTAGTCCTTCAACCACCGAATAAGCATCATTTCCCATGAAGAGCTTTTGTTCTTGTTCCAACTTTTTATAGGAGGAGAACATGCTCTTGTCATAGCAAATGTGACGAGTTGCCCCGGTGTCTACCCACCATCCTCGAGTATCGCTCAATAGGTAGGCCTCTGTTACGACTGCCGAAAGGTGCATATTGTCGTCCACGGTGACATTTGCTTCATTTTTATTGTTTTCTTTGCGGTGGCGGCAATCCTTCGCAAGGTGTCCATTCTTTCCACAAACAAGGCACGCTCCGGTGAACCTCTTATTTTTCTTGTTGTTCGGTCCTTTGTTAAATGAAGGACCCTTTCGCTTGTTGCTCTGCTTCGAGCTCTCCACTACGTGTGCCTTAGCCACGTATTGACCACCCTTGTCGGTAATTTTATTATCCTCCTCGGTCTTGAGCCTTGCTATGAGTTCCTCCATCGTCTATTTGGCAACCGATTTCTTGTGCCTTAGGTAGTGTTTGAACTCCGTCCAACTCGGTGGAAGCTTTCCAATTATGGAAGCCACTTGATAAGATTCACTCACCTCATGACCCTCGGCGAGAATATAGATCATGAGTTGGAGTTCATTCACTAGCTCACTCACAGTTTTGCTATCGACCATTCGATAAAATTGGAATTTGTCCACTATAAATTTCCTATAACCCGCATCTTCAGACTTGTATTTCTTGAACAAACTATCCCACAAAAGTTTAGCAGTCTTTATAGGACTATAAACTTTGTACAACGGTTCGTCCAAGCAATTCAAGATGTAGTTACGGCATAGGAAATCAGAGTGACTCCACGCATCGATGGCTATGAAGATTTCCTTGTTATTTTCGGGAGTTTCTCCTTCCTTCGCCTTTGGTGCCTCCTCATTGAGAAATTTTGCCAAATTCATGGTAGTAAGGTAGAAGAACATTTTGTTCTTCCAAGTAGCAAAGTCCGTACCCGTGAACTTGTTTGGTTTTTCGGCCGCGCCGACAACCTTTGGAGTGATTTCATTGATTGAAGCCATCTACACAAATGGTTCAATACAATTAAACAAAAGTCTAAAAGATACCACTGGTTAAAAAATTCATAACTCAAGTAATTTATAAATACAATTTTGCAACAGATTACATAAAAGTTATAAATTGATTTAACTTCTACTGTAAATACACAAACTGTAGAAGAAACTTTGTAAACCAGAAATAGTATCGTTGCATAAACCACAAATATATATTGCAATCTTTTAATGCAAAATAGTAACTAAAGCAGAAATTCATTTTTACATCTTTTAAATATTCTGCACAATAAAGTTAGTTACTCGAACTGACATCTTCTCACAGATTATGTTAAATCATTATACTAATTTACCTTAGTGCTGTAATTAAAAACACACTTGTCACATCAAACCAAATTGATTTAACACTGATAATATGAATTTTAGCCCTGTATGCAAATTGACTATTAAATGCAAAAGATAATAAAAATTTGTAATTATTGACGAAGCTCTTCACAGGAGGACAAAATTACATTAGTAAACCAAGAATTTTAATTAGCAGATTTCAAATTAGAAATAAACTTTTGCAAAAGGTTTGAGGCATAAGCAATTAACTAAAACAGTAATCAATTACAATATACCTTTAAACAACTTGTTCGCAAATATTAACATTTGCGTATATTTTAATAACATTGTTGATTTTTTAATAAAAACACAGATTCAAAATATTAGCAAAGTGTGGACAAACAAATATAGATTACGCAGAAGTTAACAAATTGAAACTGAATATTGTCTTAAGATTGTTGGTATAATTATAAACAATCTGCGTAAACGAAAAAATACTTACTTGTTTGTCGAAAAGAGGAATTGTCAAAAACACAAAGAACGATCGAGACTTGCCAAAGCAATCCCCTTAAGACAATATTTCCAGGCTGTCAACGGTGCACAGTCTCTTCCCGGTAGTCTCCCAAGGTACAACGATCGGTTGTCGAATATTTGCACGAATATTCAACCCACGGCGAACTTGAACAACGAACGGAACTTTGACGAAGAGAAAGAAAAATATGAAGAACTATCTCTCAATTGCCGATTAAATTCAGTCCAGAATTGGCCAGATTCTGCCTTTATTTATAGGTTGTAGAGATCCATTCACAGAGGGATGCAATGGTTGGAGAAGAAGCAGAGAGATGTGTCTGTTCTTTTTACCGAGTTCAAAAAACGTAGGAAAATTAATTGGTCATGGGCCAATTATTAAATATTTGGTTTGGGCCAAATATTTTATTATTTAAACTTTGGGTCAACTAATTTAACTAATTACTAAATGTCCCCAAAAGTAATGTGGACACTTAAACCCAAACTAGTCTTATCACTCGATCACATCGAGCGCACATTTTTTGAACTTTAACCATTTAATCAAGACAATTTTCATTCATTTTACTTCATGATTATGATCAAATAAATAAATGAAATTAATCTTTTCATAATTTAATTAATATTACTCAACATTAATTATTGGAAATCATGAAAATTCCAACAGTATATAGATCAACGGTAAAAATAAACCCAATGTAGTCTTCACCATGTGTAGCATAGAAATAACCGAATATATGGAAGAATTTATTTGAATGATTTGTGGTCATTAACGCATTAGCTTCCAAGGTACCACCAATTAATATTCCTACACAATCTTATTTGATTAGGCTCCTGTCATTATTAGAAAAAGGTGTTCTGGTTTTCGACCAACTAGGGGATGACACGTGTCCTTCTAAATGTTTGGTCTTCCAAGGCAATGGGATATTTTTTGAGGAAATCTTTTCGCTGAAAATTTGAACCTGAATGTTATGCGGGGAAGATGTGGGCAGGCCTGCCCCTAGGCATAGGCAAATTAGAAGAGTGCCGGCTCAAACTTTTATATATTATGTTAGGGCCTAAATTACTATATTTTGTTACAATTAGGCCCCTAAATCTGAATCATTTATTATATTTTTATATAAATAACGAAAAAAATACAAATGTAGCTCAAATTTTTTTATAGAAATAAAATATAATGTTAATAATTTTTATATTTATACATTTTTTTTGTGAGCATCATTTCTTATTTATATATGCAAAAATTAAGCACAAAATAGCGTATTATATATTGTTGTCGATCTTTATTAGAGATAGTAGTGAAGTTGACTTGATGTGTTGAATGATCATCGACGGAGATGAATTGGCTATTGATGGTTGGGAAAAGGGTAAGAACGATTATTTCGTTGAAGATAACATGTTTAAATAGGTTAGACGATGCGTAATAGCTAGTATCGTAGAGTGGCCCTCTAACCCTAGGGTCGGCCGTGCCTATACTATATATATTTTAAGTCACTGCATTGAATAAATGATATATGGTGAATTTTCTTGTAACTAACTTCATTTACAATGAAGGCTCACATATATGCTTATATAGATATAATTTTTCCTTTTAGTAGTTTCATTGCTAAATATTTTCATCAAGAGGTATTATTTTCCTTGTTCTGGTCAACAAAGTTTTTAATAACGCCTTCATGTACTCTCGATGTTGTTTCACGGACAAACAATATATAAAATGGAACTTATAGTATATGTTACAACAATATAAATTAATATGATCAAAACTTGTACTATTTTAATAAAGGCGCGATTTGCTAAAAAGCCCTAAGCGCTAATAGTCTTTCAAATCAGGACAGTCGCACTTTTAGAATTTGCTAAAAGTCGTCATTTATTCTTCAGGCGTCTTCATCCTGTCTTCCTCCGTCAGATTTAATTTGTTCCACCCCATCAAATGTGTTTCACCTCTGCTTCCCGCTTCCATCGTCGATGCTCTGCCACACAGAGGCACACGCACACACAATCACAAACCTACATACACACATAAGTAACCATACACACACACACACACATATGATTTTGGTTACACGCGTTCATCTCCGCTGTAACCTAATAATTATGGAAAGCAAAACGGAAAAATATGAAAAATTGTTTTGTGTTGGTGGTGATGTACATGTACGCACCAGAGATTTAATTTTTTTTTTCTTCAGCTTAATTAACTAAGCGGTGTAACTAAGTTATGCAAATAAGCTTTCTAATTAAGTTGTCCAACTTCATAATAAAATTACGTGAAATACATGTATTTTTGCTATTTTTTTGCTCATTAATGTAACTAAACTATGTTTATAAGTTTTATAAGTTATCTGTGTAGGTTGTGTATGTGTTGTGGGATGCATCTATTAGTGCTTTAGTTTTTTCTTCAGTTTATATTAACTAAGTGGTTCTTAATTAAGATAACTTAGTTGTTGCTTATTAATATAACTCAATTGTTGCTTATTAATATAACTGAACTATACAAATCACCACGTCATTGGTACTGTTAGTCTTCAATTTCGTTAAAAGGGGAGCGCACAAGGATTTTTAGTAAAATGACAAAATCCGCGTGTCCTTATAACTATAGAGAATATTTCTTAAGGGCTTCCAACTAATTTCCCATTTAATAAATCTAGAAGGTTTTTTTTTTCTTAAGGGAATTGTGGTACTTATTATTGTATCGTTTTTTTTTTTGAATATATGTATAAGAAAATCCGGGTTCCCTAAACAATTACAACTTACTCCTGATCGTATTATTTTTAAATTTAAAGAATCATCCCCTAAATAAATTTCTTGGATCCACCCCCTATAAGCGCGTATTGTTTGGTTACTTAGGTGTAGTATCTACAAAATCCACATCTCTGTCTGCCGAAAACCCGAAACCCTAAAATCTTTCTTGACCCCTATTAATTCACCGTGTAATAAATACACACTATGTTCATTATATTTAGCCTAACAATTGGACCATATCCAATAAGTACACCTTTATATGCAGAACTTGCTAAACCTATATATACCAACTCTTTTAGCTTTCTACCCCATCACTCCACTCTTGTTACCATTGTTTTCTAGGTAAGCATTTTATCTCTAAAAGAAGCAAGATACGTGTGTGTATATATATATATCATTTTTTTGTCTATAACATTAACAACTTTTAATGTTTGCTCGATCAACAATGTCACAGGTTGTAAGCTAACTAGAAAAAACTTGCAAAGCAAGCAAGCATGAAGATCCAAGTTCATGAGAATAGAACGCGTTTTTTCTTTTCATTCTTTGTCGTATGTTTTTTCTTGTTGATCCAAAATTCACAACAGCAGAGGCCGCAGAACACGACATGCCCATTTAAGTATTTATACAGTTTTGGAGATGGAATAACCGACATTGGAAACACGGTTAGGGTTCTACCTTTTGGACCGTTCCTTCCTGCGGCACGTTCGCCTTATGGTCAAACTTTCCCCGGTCGGCCTACTGGTCGTTGGTCCGATGGTCGTAACGCCATTGACTATATAGGTACGACAATAAGGTGCATTGATCGCCTAATATATACACACACACACATATTATGTAACTCGGAGTGAATTGCAATAAATTTCTTATAGGTACGTATTATTTCGAATTACGATAAAAATATTAATATATTTTGGGGTAAGTACAATTCCCTAGACTATAGGTTCCAGCCCAAAATACCTCATCAACTACCAACTGAGACAGTTTGTACCCCTCCGTCAATGTGCTTTGTGTAAATGCTGAGGTGGAGGTTTGACTTTTGCTTTGTAACCCTAATAATAAATTAAACCCCAAACAATTAGAAAAGAGAAAATACAATTTTGCCCATGTTCATCCCACGTAAATGGGATTTTTAACTTTTTTTTTTTTGGTCCAGGTGTTTGTTTTTAACAGAAAACCTAACGCCATTAATGCTTTTGGAAGTTATTAACGTTGATTGAATTACAGAATGGTACAAAATTTCCCAATTTGTAGTTTAGGGGTATTTTAGGTCGGAGCCTATAGTACAAAGGGTTAGCTGTACTTACCCCATATACTTTTTTATGTTATAGGGGGTTTAGTGCAAATATTTGAATTTTTTAGGGGGTGAAGTGCATTTAACGAAAGTTACGCGTATGATTTGCAGGTTCTGATCTAGGCTTGCCAAACATTGTTCCGTATTTGTCGTTGCGCGGTTCTACCAACAATGATGGCGTCATCTTTTCAGCTGCAAGGAGTACAACTTTAGACCGTTTGTTTTTCAAATTAAGGGGCGTTGCCATTCCACCTTATGCTATTCCTCTTAGCGGTCAACTAAGATGGTTTAAAGCTTATCTTTCATCCATTTGCTCAACACCCCAAGGTAAGTTCAAATTACAACAATACCCTTCATATTTGGATAATTACAACCACCTCCCTCAACTATGTATTGACTTATGAAAAATCCCCTTCTTCAATAGGTACCTTTAACACCGTAAAGATGGACGTATAAGACAATACATAATTGAGGGACGGTTGTATATATTTAGGGGAAATTACAGTTTTCATCCCTTAAGTTTGCACCAATTTCACATTTGGTCCCCCATTTTCACAAAAAAACACTTTTGGTCATATCCGTCATTTTGCTATTAGTTCGTTAGTTAAGGCAGTGATGGACACACGCTTGATTCTATTAGTTTTCACGGAAAATTGATGGAAATGATTAAAATGATTGAATATTTGAAACGTAAGGGACCAGATGTGAAATCGGTGCACAAACTTGAGGGATGAAAACTGTATTTTTCCATATATATATATACGGAGTAAACTGCAAATACTACCCCTGTGTTATCTCGAAATAGCGAAAACCCCCCTGTGATAAATAAACTAGCAAAAACCCCCCTGTGAAATTTAGTCAAAGGCAGAATCCCCCCTAGCTGATTTTTTAGACTTGAAATGACAAAATTGTCCCTCAAAATGTATTTATATATATACATATTATATGTATATTTATTCTTTTTAATTTGTTTGCTTAGAAATTAAAAAAAATAGTAAACAACTAAATTGATTATTTTTTAAATAAAATAATTAAAATATTTATAAAATATAAGAATTTATTAATTGCAAGACTCCATGGGTATTTGTGTCTTTTTATATCAAGTCAACCCTCAAATAGTTCCATAGGGGGGTTTTTGCTATTTAAATAATTTCACAGGGGAGGTTTTTGCTAGTTTATTTATCACAGGGGGGTTTTTGCTATTTCAAGATTACACAGGGGTAGTTTTTGCAGTTAACTCTATATATACGTCATATGATAGAGTGTACTTACAATAATTAAATTTTGTTTACACCAGATTGTGCCAATATAGTTGGGGACTCTGTTATAATTTTGGGAGATATTGAAGCCAATGACATCGGGTATGCACTCGAGCAGGGCAAATCCATTCAACAAGTCGAGACCTACGTGCCGTTTATAATACGAGCTCTTATCGAAGCTGCAACTGTAATTACATTTATTTATTTAATTAATTTCCTCTCCGTAATTGCATTTAGGCTTTATTGCATTGGGCACCCCTATATTATCTCTAATGTTCAAAAAACTACCCATGTTCATTTGTTAGCAGAAAAATCCTTTGATCCATCTTTTATCCTTTGATCCTCTGCTGAAAGGAATACATTATGGCCTCCTTTGGTTAGGGAGATTAGCAATGATTAATTAAATAATTTGACTTTGTTTGATGTGTGATATCCTCGGTAACTGCCCAGGTCTGACCCTTAAACATTATGTTATCATGGATTATTTTGTCTTTTAGAGAGTATTTTTAGTGGAAGAGTCAGATAACACAATTAGGTTGAATTAGATTATTTAATCTTATATTGGCTAATCGTATTTTGGCAACCAAACAAAGCTTATTAGAATTATTTTATCAATTTGATATAACATAAGGCCTCGTTTGCTTACCTATATCGAATTAGACTAGGCTAGATTAATTCTCCACTGGTTAACTAATTAATTACTTAATAATATGTTTGCTTTTTTAGATTACATATTGTACGAAATTTGTTAGATTACGTTATTATATGTAAATTGTCTATACAGTTTTTTATTTAACAAAATTAAGTTATTGTTCAAGGATAAAATTGTAATTTTCTGTTTTAGTCACCCCATACAAAATTAATTAATCGTAAGGGCGAGGGGTGTTACTAATTTCATAACTAGGTAGCACTTAATTGCGGGCTTCAACTTTCATAACGGGCTTGAGTAGTGTTGAATCCTACCAATTAACCAAACATCGTCTTATTAACTCCTACATATACAGTTGAACTCCATTGACTAATATTCAATCGTATAGGTGTATACATATTAAATACGTGTACATTACATGTGTGTAATTGTTTGTAAATCTACGGCGAAATACAATTGATGGTTAAATTTATTTTGAATAGCGACTAATTAATTATGTTATATATAAAACAGGAACTGATCCGAATGGGCGCCACGCGAGTAGTACTTACGGGAAGTGTTCCAGTTGGATGCTACCCTTATATTCTTACAGCATTACAGACGAACAATGCCACAGCGTACGATGATTTAGGATGTCTAAAGAGTGTGAATGATCTTATCTTGTCGAAAAACCAACTTCTCCAAGAAGCCGTTACAAATCTCGCTGCACAATTTCCCAATGTTGGTGTATATTATGCCGGCATATACGATAGTGTGCAATCAATTATTCGACAGTCATCCGTTTCAGGTGAGTTTTTTTTTTTTTTTTTTTCGAAACCTTATAAAATTCTTTTAGGTTACATTCGTTGCATGATTTAAGGTATTGCATTTAATTTGTAAGGTAACAATATGACGCTGAAAGCTTGCTGCGGAATTGGAGGACAATATAATTACGATCGTCGAAGGTTTTGTGGAAGTCGCGGAGTGCCGGTTTGCGCTAATCCAAACGAATACATCTATTGGGATGGCTTACATTTTACTCAAGATCTTTACGCTCAATACACGAATATTGTCGTGCCGCCATTTCTTCCGGTTCTTGGGTGCACATCAAATTAAGTACTTTTATATATATGAAGAAATAATGAATAATCAGATCATTATATCGAACACTGCGAATTAATTATCTATAATGATATTTACAATAACACGGCTCGACTTTCAGAAAGTCGACCAAGAAGCTTTCTAGTATTTTAAGTCCTTTTCATGTTTTAAGAACTTCAAACTAGGAATGAAATAATTACTTGTAAACTTTTATTTTATATAAACTATATATGTTGAATGATCACTTCAACCAAAAGCTTTAAATTGTTAGTGAAACGTATCATTTAATATTATTTTATATAAACTATATATGTTGGCGAATTACATTTAGAATATTTGAAATGAATGGCGGTACTGGTATTAATTAAAAATGGACGTTCCCTCCAAGATATTTTCTTCGCAATCTTTCTTGCACGTAATTTTTCTCACAAAACATGTGCATTGCCTTCTCCATGGGGATGTGGGTAATGAAATAACTTATATTGAGGAAGAAGAAAAAAATAAATGGAGGGCGAGAAGGAATAATAAGAGAAGAAATTAGGGCTTTAAAATAATATAATCTGAAAATACAGTTACGCCGTTACAAATGTCATGCAATGCACATGTTTTAAACTCCGGCCAAAATGGGGGGGGGGGGGGGGGGGGCATCAACTCTATAGGTGCGATCGTGTGCAATTTTTTTTTCCAGGTAGCATTACGAAATATTTGCCAAAGTCCAGGCGATAAAATGCCGTATGTATTAACATATAACCCAACTCTCTCCCTAGAAGGAATATGTTTATTATAGCACTCAAATAAAAACTTCATTTATCTCTTTGGATATAATGTATTTGAAATTGTGGACATCATATTATGTTATCTCAGGGCCGGTCCTGGGTGATTGGAGGCCCTGGGCAAGACTTAAAATCGAGGGCCTAAATTCCGATGTTTTTTAAATGTATGTGTGTGTGTGTGTGTGTGTGTGTGTAAAAGATATGGATGTATTAAGTAAAAAAGGGTATTAGAAAAAAAAAATTAATTTAACAAAAAAAATTAATTTTGTGAAATAAAAACACCAATAATATAGAAAAAAACAACTAAGTTTAAACTGAAGAAACTAACAATAGAAAAATATATATATGAGTTCAAGAAAAATTAGATTAGAATAAAACAATGTACATAAGAGATAAATGGTAAGAGGACAAAAGAGATTGGGTGAAAAAAAATAGAGAGAGATATAGGACAAGATGGATTGGGTTAAAAAAATTAATGTGGAAAGTGGGGGTTAAAAAGTTAAGAAATGAAGAGAATAGGGGTTGGAAGAAGAGAAAAGAAAAATAACTATAAAATAATAAAAAAAAATATATTTTTTGGGCCCCATTGGAAAGTGGGCCCTGGGCCTGGGCCCTGCTCGCCCTGGGCCAGGGCCGGCCCTTTGTTATCTTCAAGGTAGTGTACTTATTTGTCTGTATATGTTTTTATAGGCTATGATGTAATTATGTTTTTAGTTGTATAAAACATTGTTGGTCGAAAAACTTACATGCAAGTGCAAGTATACTGTAGCAAATAGTCATATGGTAATGTCTAGCCTACATTGGATATGCAGATTATCTAGATCCAATTCTAAGTATCAAATTCTATCAGCTATATTGGTATCCAATAAATCCAAAAATTGTTTGAGTTTTGCTATGTAATCAACTAAGAAAGCAAATAAATATGAAAGTTATTCAATAAAAAGGTCATGGAATTAATTTAATATAAGGCAAATTGCACTTCACCCCCTTAAATATTGCCGTTTTTGCACTTTCCCCCCTATAAATAGAAAAATGAGACTGTCCCCCTTAGAAATATATAAGTCGGTGCACTTTGCCCCAAGTCTCGATTTCCAGGCTAATTCTCGCCGGATTTTAGTAACTATGAAAGGTATACTTGGAACTTGCTTAATGGTATTGAGAGCTACAATTACCTGGAGCAGAAACATATATGGTGTTTAGGAGTAGGACTATATGTTGTACTTTCTATGCAGTCAATGTACTGTAATTTTCAATTGATGTAATGTACTTGAGTTTAAATTCTTAGTTTATGAAGTGTATGTAAACTTGAATCATAATTATTAGTTTATGTAATATAATGCGTTCTTTATTTTGACAAAAAAAAAATTCTTAAAAAAAAGCAGACAGGAGCTTGAACAGAACAGTAGCTTAAACCATATAATATTGGACAAAATTAAAATGTGCCAAATGTGATTCGCTTGACAAAAAAGTAGCAGACTTGGCGAGAATTAGCCTGTATACCCTTCCTAGTTACTAAAATCCGGCGAGAATTAGCCTGGAAATCGAGACTTGGGGCAAAGTGCACCGACTTATATATTTCTAAGGGGGACAGTCTCGTTTTTCTATTTCTAGGGGGGAAAGTGCAAAAACGGCAATTTTTTAGGGGGTGAAGTGCAATTTGCCCTTTAATATATATATTTTAAGTGGAAATTTAAAGAGTTTCTATGAAGAATTTACCACAAATTTATATTTGAAAAAATACAGTTTTCATCCCTAAAGTTTGCACCAATTCCACATTTGGTCCCCGTGTTCACAAAAAAACACATTTGGTCCATTGTGTTTTAAAGGGATAATTACACTTTTCGTCCCTATACTTTGCCACTTATACGATTTTCGTCCCTAAACATGTCACTTTTACGCTGTTTTTGTCCCTCCGTCCATTTGTCCAGTTAGTATGGACAGAAAATCGCACGTGCGACGCACGTGACACACAAAAGCACCTCCCCCCACCCCCTCATAACGTCCGGATCACACATTACAGGTAGACACAACTTGCCCTAAATCTCTCTTGAAATCCAAATGCCCCATTTTCCAAATCCTTAATTTCTTCTACTCAAACTTGCATTAGATTGAACAAAAAAACAACACTGGAACCACAAACAACTACATCTTATTCACTAAATTAACCACTGAAAATTCTAACCACTAATTTTGATCAATACAATGACAATTAAACAACCTAAGACAATCAAAATAACTTTCAAAATCTTCATTCTATTGTTGTAGTGGACAATTAAATTCTCCAATTTTTATTTTATTTTTATTTCATAGGACTTCTTTTCCTTTGCTATCGTATCTTCTTGCTTTGCCATCATATCTTCTTCATTTTCCATAATATCTCCTTTTTCCTTATAGCTAGCCAATTCATCCTTCAAACAGTAAATTCTTCTTATCAATCTATGGATAATATAACACACATTTCAGGATCATGCCATTTGAATACACCAGGATATTTAACTCTCTGTTCCAAAAGAAACACAATTATTGTGTCACCAATAATATATATATATATATATATATATATATATATATATATATATATATATATATATATATATATATATATATATATATATATATATATATATATATATATATATATATATATATATATATATATATATATATATATATATATATATATATATATATATATATATATATAAACAAATTACCTCATAGTTTGGACAAGGCACGAAATCTTCTTCCAAGATTACTAGGAGGTCATGAGGTCAACAAGGGCATCTCATCTCCACATTTACAATAAAATAATTGACTTCTAGCAGCAGATCTTGAATTATAGCTAGAAACAACAAATTCTTAATTTTTTATTCCAAATTAAAAATATAGGATAAATAAAGAGAGAATGAAATGTACTTCGAAGCGACTGCAAGTGCTGAAATTAGCTACCTACGCTGAAGAAGCTTCAAAATATGAATTGCCCACTTTCTAATTGTGCTTTCAATGATGAATTCATGAGGAATTAAGAGATTTCGAAAATTTGGGCTTAGGATTTTTCCGAGAATTTGGATATTTATGAAATATTCTAAAAATCTGAACATTATGAGGGGGAGGGGGGTGCTTTTGTGTGTCACGTGCGGCGCACGTGCGATTTTCTGTCCATACTAACTGGACAAATGGACGGAGGGACAGAAACAGCGTAAACGTGACATGTTTAGGGACGAAAATTGTAACTTCATCTTGTTTAGGGACGAAAATCGTGTAAGTGGCAAAGTATAAGGACGAAAAGTGTAATTATCCCTGTTTTAAAAATTCAACACTTTTAGTCATTTCCGTCAATTTTCCGTTAAAAAACTAACGAATGAAATGTGTGCCCATCACTGCCTTAACTAACGAACTAACGGTAAATTGATGAAAATGACCAAAAGTGTTAAATTATTGGAACACGAGGGATCAAATGTGTTTTCCGTACGTGAACATAGGGGACTAAATATGAAATCAGTACAAATTTGAGGCATGAAAACTGTAATTTTTCCAATTTACATTTTAAGAAATCTTTAGACAATGAGTACTGGTGTTGTAGAGCGGCCCCCTAACCGTAGAACCGGCACTGCCTATACTATTTTTTGAAGTCACCGCTATTTTTTTAGTTATAGTGATCACTGATCACTACATCAAATAAACTTAATCATGGTGGATTTTGTTATGCATATAGGTATGGTTCAAGAAGATTTTCTGGCAGCTGGAGTATCGGATCATTTACAACGAAGGCTCGCATATATGCTTATATAGATACGATTTTTCCTTCATCTACTTTTATTTCTAAATATTTTCATCAACGAGTACTATTTTTCTTGTTTTAGCCGACAAGATTTTTAAATTTTAGTAACGGAACACATTTATAACTTTATAAAGGTATAATAGTAAACAACGTAACAATGTATTTTTCAAGCATTTCGCGACAAGAGCACCCCCTGGGAAGTCCTCGTGTTGCATCCCCACCCCACATCTTTTTTTTTTTTTCATTTGTGTCTCCAGGGGCGAGTCCACCCTTGGGCAAGGGTGTACTCATCAAGCCTCCCTCAGTTTATATTTTTTACCCTATATTATATCTATATATCTATTTAGCCCACCCAACTTTTATTAATTAGTCCAACCAAAATTTAAATTAATGCAAGAATAGCCCCAATTTTTATTAATTAGCCCACCCAAATTCAAATTAATGCAAAAAAAATAACCCAATTTTTATTAATTAGTCCACCTAAAATTCAAATTAATTTTAAAAAAGCTCTAATTTTTTTTTTACATTTCCTTTTTTTTCTTTTCCAATTTTCTGATTTTGTCACAAAAAAATCCTAAAAAAATTTCAGGGGCGCTGCTCCCGAACCCCCGAAAATTTAAGCCCACCCTGGAACAAATTACTGGACTCGCCATTGTGTGTCTCGGGTTTTTTGTTTAGAGTTAATATAGAGGTATTGATTTTCTGGGAGTATATCTATAAGAAAATCGGGGTTCCCTAAAAAAAAATTAACGTATTATTTTCAAGAAATTAAATCACCCCTGAAATAAAATTTCTTGGATCTGCCCCTACACACGCACATTGGCTGGCTGGTTACATACTTAGGTATGTATAGTATACTACGTGCAGTACAGATCCAAATTACCGTCTAATAAATAAACATTAGCCTAACAATTTGACAGTATCCAATAAATTAATTAAATACTCTTCTTTGATTAATAGATGTGTAATAACTCCATCAAATATTGGTGATAGCGCGATGGTGATGGTAATGTTGGTGGTGATATACGCAAGCACCTAGATTAAGTTTTTTCTTCAGCTTATTTTAACAAAACTATGTAACTAAGCTCAGGGCCGTTCCTGAGTATTTGGGGGCCCTAGGCGAAATTTAAAGACAGATAAAAAATGGGCCCCCTTCTACAAGCTACAATAAAACTTATTTTTTTTATAAAAGGTGATAAACTCTATTTTTAACTCGATTTTGTAAGTATAGTTAGTGGCAAGGTTAAATTTTTGTGATATAGTAAGGTTTAATTTTACGGGGGTTCGGGGGCAGCGCCCCCGATTTTTTTAAGGATAATTTGCATGAAGTAACACTAAAACAATTGAATATATATAAAAGTAAATAACTAATACATTACAAATTTAATAATTAGGGGCCCCTGATTAGAGGAATTCTAGAAACAAGTAAGAATCGTAGATATATAACTATTTATGAATTAAAATTCTCAATAATTATATATATAATATTTTTTTTCTCAATAAATGTTCATATTTAAAGGGTATAAAAAAATTTGGGGGCCCTAAATTTTTGAAAAAATCCGGGGGCCCTAGGCGACCGCCTACTTCGCCTCCCCTCAGAACCGGCCCTGACTAAGCTATGCAAATGAGTTTTTTAAGTTTTCTAACTTCATAGTAAAATTACATGAAAAATAAGATTTTTTCCTAAACTTTTGCTCGCTAATGTAACTAAGCTCTGTAAATAAGTTTTCTAAGTTGTCTGTGTAAGTTGTGTATGTGTTGTGGAATGCATCTATCATTGTTTTAATTTTTTCTTCAGTTTATTTTAATTAAGCTAAGTTATTGCTTATTAATATAACTAAGCTGTGTAAATCACCGCATCCTCATTTAGTTTTCATAAAGCAATTCCATTGGCGAGACTCCAGACCTAGCGTCAGATCCAGATCGAAAAAGCGTGTAAAGACTTTTAGCAAATTAAAAGGACAAAAGCCGCTTGTCCTTCATATTTTTTAGGAGCCTCCAACTAATTTCCCTTTTATTTATTGCTTATTCCAAGAAACAACTCTGGTACACCTATAGATATACCTAGGGATGAGTTTGGTAGGGCAACCGTACCAAACCCGTCGAATTACTACCACTACCGAACTTTCGGTATTATAAAATCCATTACCATTGCCCTGCCAAAAAGTTCGGTATACCGAAATTCGGTATACCAAATGTTCGGTACGGTAGGGTATGGTAATGATAATTACCAATTTATTTTATCTACTATTTAAGTCTAAATTGAATATCATTTTTAATTAAAGGTATACATGTTTAAAATGTACAAAACTAGTTTTTAAAAATATAAGTATTCTAAATATATGTTCTTAATTTACACAATATAAAATATTTCATAAATAAAATTATAACATAATTTTTTTTAACATCAATTATATCATTATTAATGAAAGCAACTTAAAATAGTTTTGACATATCTAAGGAGTATAATTAATTTTAACTAATAGTAGTTAATTATGATACTATATTAACTTTTTAAATATGATACATGAATTATTAAAATAAAATTTTATTTATTAATAATATTTCGGTACGGTAGGGCAATAAACCATTTTAATAATATTGAGTGCCGTACCAAAACATTTCGGTAGGGTACGGTAATAATTTGGTAGAAATATTTCGGTAGAGAATCGGTAAGGCTCGGTAGGGCAACGGATTGGTAGGACAATTTGGTAAAAAAAAACCCGCCCCTATATATACCAAACTCTTTAATATAAGCTTTCTACTCCATCACTTCAATCTTCTTACCATTGTTTTCAAGGTAATGGACAATTCTCTTCCTCTCTCTAAAAGAAGCAAGTTGCATTATTTCATTTCTTTTCTATAACAGTTAACAACTTTTAATGTCACAGGTTGTAAGCAAGCATGAAGATCCAAGTTCATGAGAATGGAACCCGTATTTTCTTCGTCATATGTTTTTTCTTGTTGATCGAAACTTCACACCAGAGGCCGCAAAACACCACATGCCCATTTCGGTATATATACAGCTTTGGAGATGGAGTAACTGACATTGGAAACTCGGTTAGGGTTCTCCCCTTTGGCCCGTTTCTTCCTGCGGCACGTTCGCCTTATGGTCAAACTTTCCCCGGTCAACCCACTGGTCGTTGGTCCGATGGCCGTAACGACATTGACTTTGTAGGTATGTGTTGAATGACCACCTCAACCAAAAACTTAAGTTGTTAGTGAAATGTATGATTTAGTATTAATTTCTCCAACACGTCAGCTCATGTGCAGGCGAATTACATTTCAAGACTTGATCACCTAATATATGCGTGTGTGTGTATATAGCGATAGTTTTGATAATTTGGTTAATTTTTCTACCTATAAACATTCAAATATTTGACGAAAGTTATGCTTTCGATTTGCAGGTTCTGATCTAGGCTTGCCAAATATTGTGCCGTATTTATCGATGCGCGGTTCTACTAGTACCGATGGCGTCGTCTTTTCAGTTGCACGGAGTACAATATTAGACCGTTTGTTTTTTAAATTAAGGGGCGTTGACATTCCACCTTATGATATGCCTCTTAGCGGTCAGCTGAGATGGTTTAAAGCTTATATTTCATCCGTTTGCTCAACACCGCAAGGTAAGTTCATATTACAAAAATACCCCTCATGTTTGGATAATTGCAATCATGTCGTCATAGAAATATTCACCGATTATGTGAGGTAAAAATAACACTTAATCCTATATGTGTGGTTACAAGTATTTGCAGATGATCTACTTGTGCTCGTAATTAGCTCATAACCCCTTGGTTGTTGATGGGATAGCGTCCGTTAGTTCTTCTGTCAAACTTAACAGCGCGTGTCAAACTTCAAATGGGTCATCTCCAACATGTAGTATTTTTTTGACGTCTGACAAGCGCAGTTAATTTTAACGGAGAAACTAACGGATGCCACCCCTACCAACCACAAAAGAGCTATGTGTTGATATTACGAGCATAATGAAGTCATCAGCAAAAGCTTGTAACCACAAGAGGTTTAAGTGCTATTTACCCATGGCATTAATCATTAATAAAAACCATATGATAGAGTACTTACAATTATTCAATTTGCTGTAACACCAGATTGTGCCAATATAGTTGGGGACTCTGTTATAATTTTGGGAGGTGTTGAAGCCAATGACATCGGGTATGCACTAGAGCAGGGCAAATCGATTCAACAAGTCGAGACCTACGTGCCGTTTATGATACGAACTCTTATCGAAACTGCAACTGTAATTACATTTTTTTTTTAATTCAATTTGGGATAATAACACAGGGGTACTAAATGCAATCAACTCAAACTGAATTTAATATATTCGGTTGAACATCAACGAGTAATATTCAATCATACGGGTATTTATATATATACTAAAAAATTGATTTTGAATAACGACTAATTAATTATGTTAATAAAAACAGGAACTGGTCCGAATGGGCGCCAAACGAGTAGTATTGGCTGGAAATGTTCCAGTTGGATGCTATCCTTATATTCTTACAGCATTACAGACGAACAATGCAGCAGCGTACGATGATTTGGGATGTCTGAAGAGCGTGAATGATCTTATCGTGTCGAAAAACCAACTTCTCCAAGAAGCCGTTACAAATCTCACTACGAAATTTCCGAATGTTGACATATATTATGCCGACCTATACGGAGCCGTGCAAACAATTATTCGACAGTCGTCTGTTTCAGGTGAATTTTTTTTACTATGTTTGGAAAGCTATCTAAATTCTTTTATGTTGGATTATTTGAATCAATGCAACTGACAATGAATTTACTATTGAGGAATTGAAATTCATTGTCAGTTGCATTCCTCCGCCAAACTATCATTCAATCCAAATGAACCCCGAGAGGTTGTCAATACAAGGTAGCCCGTTGGTAATCACATTGCACATAAGACTATTTTGTCATGGATTCGAGATACCAGAAGGGAAATTTGGGGAATCAGTAACTATCTTCCTTTTACAAAAAAAATTAAACATTGGGAAAAGCACACTTTTCATCCTTCAAGTTTGCACTGATTTCTCATTTGGTCCCTCGTGCTAACTGTAATCAAATTATTTTGAATGTAATTTATAAGGGAACATGACGTTGAAAGCTTGCTGTGGAGTTGGAGGACAATATAATTACAATAGTCGAAGGTTTTGTGGAAGTCGAGGAGTGCCGGTTTGCGCAAATCCAGACGAGTACGTCTATTGGGATGGCTTACATTTTACGCAAGGGGCTTACGCTCGGTACACGGATATTGTAGTGCAGCCATTTCTTCCGGTTCTCGGCTGCACGTCAAATTAATTTCTTCTATATGGAAAAATAATAAATAATCGGATAATTATATCGACCATATATTGTGAATTAATTATCTATAATGATATTTAGAATAACACGGCTTGACTTAATTTCAGAAAGTCAAGAAGCCTTGTACTATTTTGATAAGTCTTTTCATTTCTTAACAACTTTGAATAGGAATGAAGTATTTGTAACTTTCCTAGTGCTCATTGCGAAGAGACTTTATCATCATATTTCAATAATTTGCAAATTAAATATGAAATAAGCTTTCTTAGTACTTGTAATACTTTAATTTGCTTAGAATCAGATGGGCAATTTGCTAAACACCCCTATGTACTAATTATCTTTCAAATTAGCAAAAGTTTTTGTTATTCATCTCGCCTTCATCCCGTCAAATTCATTTAACACCGCTTCATTTCATCAGATCCGTCCAATCCCGTTTCACTCTATTAAATTTGCTACATCCCTGTTCTCCACCGATGCCATCATCAATGCTCTGCACACATGCACACACACATAATCACACACGTACGATTTTGGTTACTCCCCTTCCCCTCCGTTGTAACCTAATAATTATGGAAACCAAAAAGGAAAATAGGAAGAATTGTTTGGTGATGGCAGATGGTAATGTTGGTGGTGATGTACGCACCAGAGATTTAAGTTTTTTTTTCCTTCAGTTTGTTTTCGAAGTTGTCTAACTTCATAGTAAATTTATATGGACTACGTGTTCTTTTTAAAAACTTTACTCATTAATGAAACTAAGCTCTGTAAATAAGTTTTATAATCTGTCTATATAAGTTGTGTAAACGTTATGAGATGTATCCATTCTTCTAGTAATTTGTTGTTCACATTGTGTAACTAAGTTGTTGTTTATTCATATAACTTAGTTGTTGATTATTAATATAACTAAGTTGTGTGAATCAGCGCGTCGATGTAACTGTTAGTTTTCCTAAGCAATTCCGTTAGAGAGAATCCAAATCTATTGTCAGATTAGCGTAAAAGGACTTTTAACAAAATGGTAAAATCCGCATATCCTTATAGCTATAGAGAATATTTTTTAGGGACTTCCAGCTAATTTCCCTTATAATCAAAGTAAAAGGGGATCACGTGCAAAATGGCCAAACCACATGGGCATAACCGCATAAGTGCTATTCACCCAACAAATTTATCATGCTAATTAGGAAAGGAAAATTTTTGAATGTACAAGCAGGTAATATACTTATATTAAAGCATAATGAAGTCATGTGCTTATATTGAAAGTATAAGGAGCGATGTGCAAAAGAGTCAAATCATCGGTGTAGAAGTGATATTTACCCTTAATTATTGCCAACCACCATAGGTTTCCAAATGAGAGAAGAAGACTACCTTTAGTTGACTTCCCAAATATATTAACCTGCGTTTCTCGTGAAAAATAAAAGTCGAATAATTGTATCATCATCAATCCAATCTACCCTTATAAGTTTTCATTCAATTAAAACTCGTCATAAAAAAAACAAAAAAAACAAAAAAAACATCCATTTATTCTATCTTTCAGTTGACATTCGCTCGTTGTGCAACCGTTTTAACGTGATCGTGCATAGTTCATCAACTTCCGATTCGGAATTGAGCCTCAAATCGAGATTTTCTCTGGCATTGTTCAACATATGATCCACCAAACTTCCATTCATATTACTCCGCAGCTTCTCCGTGGAGTTGTTCTCTACCACTTGAAGAATAGCATCGTAAGTACACGCGGAATCGAGCTTAAAACCGTACAATCGGCTCTTTTCGTCTAGCTTAGTCATCTTTATCATCACCATCTCTGCGAGATCTTTGCACGTAAAATCATCGAATTGGAAAAAGTGGGTAACCCTTCTGCAGAACCCTGCGTTTGACGAGAACACGCGCTTCATCGGCTCGGTATAGCCTGCGAAAATGACCACAATATCCCCATCTTCCAACACGGACATAATCTCTTCCAATGCTTCCATACCAAAGTCATGGCTACGACCCGACGACCACTGATACGCGTAAAACCTACGTATAAATAACCGCAAGTGTACAGTATCGCGTTTTGCAGAATAGTGAATTCCGGATATCGATCCACAGGGAATTAAGTTCCTAAATCTACCAAGTACCGTAATTATACTATCCTAAACTTTATCTAGACGGGAGAAAAAGATGGGAGATGACATGAAGCCAAAATGAAACAAAAATAAAAACAACGGTCCGCCAGTACAAGCGAGGAATTCCGACGTGTGATGGCTTCTAGGGTAAAATCCACCAGTGTACTATCGATAAAGATCTACAAATCCGAATCTATTGTCAATTCTATGTTCGCTAACCCAGACACTAAAATACCCTAACCCCCGTCTTCAGTGTAGTTAGAGTCTACCCACAGGTCCGACGTCTCCGTTCAGAACCTGATATTAAGAGAGCATTTAGGTCAAGTCCTTAAGGGCTACCCGAGGTGCATCACGTCTCCGTTTCCACAACCCGAGCTATGTTTTCCTAAAATCAAACGAGAAATCCTCTCTCGAGTTCATTCCCATTTAGAATCAATTCAACTGTTGGCCAAACAATCGAAAGCATTTAATACAGGAAAACATAAACATAATCAAAGAACGACAAATAGATCACAGATCTGGAAATCAAAATCAATATATACAAGGTTTCATTTCCCTAAAAGAAAATGCTCAGTTCATTACAAACATAGCATCAAAATGAAGAACACGAGAAATTATAAACTAAACGTAAAGAAAAGCTTATGAAAAACCCGAGTCGAAACCCTCGTCGAAGTTTCCCGCGAAGAACTGGCGAAAACCGAAGAGAAAACCGAAGCAAAAGTTGAAGCCGGAAGTGTTAGGCGTCTAAATGGAGAGGAAGCTTGTTCTATTTATAGGGGGCTTGCAAAAACACAAATATCTTGCCTCGAAAATTGTGCACCGCCATGCCAGATCGCGATCCATGAATGTGGATCGCGATCTGGATCTTGACCCATTTCAGCTCTGTCGGACCCCCCAGATCGCGATCCGACTTCCTGGATCGCGATCTGGATCTTCAATCATTTCAGCTCTGTCGGACCCCCCAGATCGCGATCTGGGCTTCTGCGCCATCTTCAAACACTGTTTTAACCCTTTTTTAGCCCGAATTTGACAATTTTGCATTTCACAAAAGTTGTAGATATTAAAGTTAGCTTTCTAAGGCCACTTTAATCAGCTCAATCGGAGGTCGTATGAAAGAGTTATGCTGGAAATACGAAACAGTGCCACAATCCGCGAGAATACACTTTTGCACGTGTTTGGTTTGATTTTCGGCTTCGCTTCCAAAATCGTTTCGAATCGGCAAAAATAGCTTATCTTTACCTAAAGTATAAATAAAACAAAAACAACATAATATATACAAATAAAGCCGAAAACTCGGACGAACGAAGACCAAAACTCGAAGAATTGATAAGTGAAAATCATGCAAAATGAACACTTATCAACCACACGGGCGCTAAACGATACGCTTCGTCTACAAACAAAATGCCCCCCATTGCCTCTTTAATCTATAATCAAGCATCAAATATATAAGGAAATAAAAACATTTACAGTTAAACCTCTGTAAATTAATAGACTAACAAAATCTATTAATTTAGTGGAGAGTTGAATTAATGAATTAATAATTTAGCACGTTGTCAGCGCGTTGAGACCAGAGATAATATTATTTAAACGAGTTTATTAATTTATCGAGATTCTAATGAACGTACAATGCGGGATTTCTAAAATCATAAATTAACTCCGTACTTTTTTTTTAGTCTTGGGTCTGGTATGTCCAATGTGCTCTCCTACCAAATCGGTTCTTTGAACTTCTACCACTTTATCGGAAGAAAGCACACCAACAGATTCGAGTAGTTTGCCTAAGATTCGTGCTATGGTGGTCTTACCTGAAAACAAGAAATAGTAGAAGATGCATGCAATAAATCTATTTGAAAGATCAATGATGGGATTAATTAAAAAGAAAAAAACCAAAAAAAAAAAAAAAGGTTAATAGCACTTAACCCCCTGCCGTTATAAGTTTTTTGCAGATAACCCCTTGTACTCATCTCATAACCTCATTGCGGTTCATACTGTTAATTTTTCCGTCAAGCAGTCAAGCTTAACTATGAATACGAGACTTAGAAAACCTTAATTTTTGCAGACACTAGTAGAAATTTTGCTTTTTACTACGAATTTTTTTCCTATGGTAAAAAACGGTAATAAAAAGGTATTTTTTTCCTACGGAACAATTTTGAAGTCGTAATAAATACTAGGATTTACCGTAGCAAAAGAGTATTCGGTACGGACATTTACCGTAGCAAAGTTTTTGTCATGCCCGTATATGCTACGGGGCAAATTTGTAGCAAATGCGTAGCAAGAGCCTTTTTACTACGAATTTAATACATTTTGCTACGGGTAATAGTCGTAGTAAAAAACCATTTTTCTACTAGTGAGATGAACCAGTTCTGCTTGCATTTCCCGATTTGAAGTTTGACAAGCATCAGTCTAGTTTGACGAAAAACTAACAGACGCTATCATATCAACCAGAGGGGGTTATGAGCGTATATTACTATTGAAAGGGGGTCATCTGCAAAATCTTGTAACCACATGGGTTAAGTGCTATTTACCCAAACAAAAAATCAAAGATGGGACTAATGAAATAACAAGCCAAATAAAAACTACCTGTCCCGGGATTTCCGAGAAATACCATGTGAGGTGGTTTTCTCGGTCCGAGTTTTATCCCGACTGCTCGACGCTTCTCATCCATGAGCAATCCTTTTGCCCATGTCCTGAGCCGCTGTTTAAGCTCATTCAGTCCGACTATTTTCGATAGTTCGTCTTCAAACTCAACCATCTTTCGCTCGTCCATCTTTCCCTTTTTCTTTTCATTCTTCGGCTCTTGCAAATTATCGCGGCGCCTTTTTTTATTCAAATAATCTAAAATGTTGCTAGACCCCACTTTCTGATTGTTAACAAGTTTCGCAAACGCAGGAAACGAGACCTCGTTGTAAATCTGTCCGCCGAAGTTGTAATTATATGGATTATTACGTGCAGGATAAGCTGAATGGCCCGTTGCATCGTAAATACGTCCGAGAATACTGTTGATTTGATTTGCAGTGTCAATATTTCTTGTGGGATTGTTAGTTTTGTTGGAAAATGGAGAGCACACTCACTCTACACTCACACACACACACACGAAAAGTGGAGGAGAATAGGAGAATTCTATTAAACTTGAAAACTTGACTTGTTACAAATGGCTAGAGTTCATGTGGTATTTATAGGATTTTCCCAACATGAATCTAGTCTAGTACATGTATCACTATTTAATTTAATTCTTCCCCTCTAACTAGTACATGAACTTTAATTAAAACCAAATACATGAATAAACTAATACATGAATTAACCTTCTAGAATATTCTTTAATACACTTAATCTAGTTTATTATTTCAACACTCCCCCTTAAACTAGATTCATCACACCAAGAGACATTCGCAATCTTTGAAACACGTCGCTCTTCAATGGTTTGGTGAATATGTCGGCAACTTGATCTTGAGACTTCACAAACTCAAGGACCACTTCTTTCTTAGAAACACTTTCTCGTATGAAATGATATTTTGTATGAATATGTTTGCTCCTTTCGTGAAACACCGGATTCTTCGACAGTGCAAGTGCTGATTTGTTGTCAACAAAGATCTTCGTCGGGTCTTCTTGTGGTTCGTGAAATTCTTCCATCAAACTTCTAAGCCAAATCGCATGGCAAACACAAGAAGTTGCTGCTACAAATTCCGCTTCACAAGTAGAAAGAGTAACAATGGGTTGCTTTTTTGAACTCCAAGTAAAACATGAATTTCCCATAAAGAATACAAACCCGGTAGTACTCTTACGATCATCAATGTCACCGGCCCAATCACTATCACAATAACCAACAAGTTCAAAATTTTGAGAATGAGAATATAAAATCCCATAATCAAGTGTACCTTTGATGTACCGAAGTATTCTCTTTGCAACCTTCAAATGAGAAGTAGTAGGAACTTCCATAAACCGACTAACTAACCCAACGGCAAATAGAATATCCGGTCGTGTACAAGTCAAATACCTTAAACTCCCAATTAGACTTTTGAAGTTTGTAGGATTGACTTTCTCACCATTTCCTTGTCTTGAAAGCTTGACTCCACATTCCACCGGAGTGCTAACCGGCTTGCAATTCTCCATATCAAACTTTTTGAGAATTTCCTTGGCGTATCTTTCTTGAGAAATAAAGATACCGTCACTTCCTTGTTTCACCTCAATGCCAAGGTAGTAGGACATTAAGCCAATATCAGTCATCTCGAACTCTTTCGCCATAGCCATCTTGAACTCCTCGAACATCTTTGGATTATTTCCTGTCAAAATCAAGTCATCCACGTACAAACAAACAAGCAAAATGTCACCACTTTTAGATTTCTTCACATAAAGTGCATGTTCGTGTGGACATTTTGAAAAATCATTTGCTTGAAAATATTGATCGATTCGACTATTCCATGCACGAGGTGCTTGCTTTAAGCCATAAAGAGCTTTCTTCAATTTCAAGACTTTGTCTTCTTCACCTTTAACCTCATAACCCAAAGGTTGATCAATGTAGACTTCCTCTTCCAAAATACCATTCAAGAAAGCGGACTTCACGTCCATTTGATGGATTTGCCATTGATTTTGGGCTGCCAAAGAAATCATTAATCGAATAGTTTCCAAACGAGCAACGGGAGCAAACACCTCACCATAGTCAACGCCGGCCTTTTGTTTGTAGCCTTTTGCCACCAATCTTGCTTTATATCTCTCCACCTCGCCTTTGGAGTTTCTTTTTATTTTGTACACCCATTTGACTCCGATGGTGCTTTTCCCGTTTGGTAATTTTGCCAACTCCCATGTTTCGTTTTTCTTGATTGCCTTGATTTCTTCATCCATGGCATCTCTCCATTTCTTATCACATGCGGCTTCTTCATAACCTAGAGGTTCACAATCACCAAAGAAACAGAATTGGTTTAAATTACCAAAATCTTGTGTTACCTCTTCGGTTGCATCATACAAGTCTCTTAGACTTCTAGTTCTCCGAGGTCCTTCGCTAGAACTTGCTTCTCCAATTGCCGGACTTTGTGGTGGAGGTGTTGGAGGTGGACTAGTAGGATGTAAATCACCATCATTTTCATCAAAGAATGGATAAAAATTGTACTCCTCTTTTGAATTATCCCATTCCCAATTGCTTTGTTCATCAAACTCCACATCTCGACTGAGAATAATTTTTCCATTGCTTGGATTGTACAATTTATACCCTTTTGAATTTTGATCATAGCCGATAAACACGTACCTTTCACTTTTGTCATCCAACTTAGTCCTCTTTTGATCCGGTACATGTGCATAGGCTATACTCCCGAAAACTCGCAGGTGTGAAACACTTGGCTTGAATCCATTCCATGCTTCTTGAGGTGTTTTTCCATGAACGCTTTTGGTATGACACCGATTGGATAAGTAGACAGCACATGCCACCGCTTCAGCCCATAGTTCCTTCGGCATATTTTTACTTTTCAACATGCTCCTCGCCATATTGAGAATTGTCCGGTTTTTTCGTTCAACCACGCCATTTTGTTGTGGTGATCTTGGAACCGTCATAGGACGATGTATGCCGTTTACTCCACAGAAATCCATGAATTCATTTGAAGTGAATTCTCCTCCTCTATCGGTTCGAAGCGCTTTGATTTGGTAGCCACTTTGTTTTTCCACCAAGCTCTTAAACTTCTTGAAAGTTTCAAATACCTCGGATTTTTCTTTCAAGAAATACACCCAAGTCTTTCGAGAAAAATCATCAATGAATAATAGGAAATAATTATTATTCCCAAGTGATGATGGCTTGATAGGTCCGCAAACGTCTGAGTGAACCAACTCCAATGGATTTTGAGCTCTTGTCAAAGACTCCTTTGGAAAGCTTTTTCGAGGTTGCTTTCCAAAAAGACATCCTTCACAAAGCTGATTTGGAAGATCAATAATTGGCAAGCCGTTCACCATACGCTTCATGCTCATCACTCTTAGGCCTTCAAAATTTAAGTGTCCAAGCCTCATGTGCCATAGCCACGACGGATTTTGAACGCAAGCTTTCAAGCATCTTGGAACATCATTTTGAATGTTTAATAAAAACATTCTATTCTTCATCATCGGCACCTTTGTGAGCAACTTTCCATTTTCATCTTTAATGGACAAGCATCTATCTTTCAATTGAATATCATAATTTTTCTCCAAAAGTTGCCCCAAGCTCAAGATGTTGTTCTTCATTCCCGGAACATAAAAGACACTAGAAATAAATTGATGGCTTCCATCCTTCAAACGAATCAAAATCGTACCTTTTCCTTTGATTTGCACTTTTGACGAGTCTCCAAAAGTGATATTGCCTCCAGTAGACTCATCAAGCTCAAAGAACAAATCTCTATTTCCACAAATATGGTTACTTGCACCGGAATCAAGATACCACTGATTGATATCTTCGTCCACGTCTCTTTTGCACGCAAGAAGTAAGGTGGGATCTTCTTCTTCATTGTTGCTCTCCGCAAAGTTATTTTTCTCCTCCAAATTATTTCGACACTCCCATGCGAAGTGCCCCAAGTTATGACAAGAGTAACATTCAATTTTAGACTTGTCATATCTTCTTTGGTTTGGCCTCGAGACTCCTCCTCTATCTCGTCCACGGCCACGATCCCTTCCTTGATATGATGTTTGGCCTATCTCTTCTTTATGTGTGGATTGGTAGCCGCCTCTTCCTCTTCCACGACTTCGTCCACGTCCTCGGCCTCTTTGGAACGTAGTACGCCTTTCATCTTTTTCTTTGAAAGAGAGCTTTGCTTGAAAAGCATGCTCCACCAATTCTTGTCTTGGCTTCACTCTTTCTTCATGGGCTTGCAGCGATCCGGCAAGCTCGTCAACGGTCATGGTGTCCAAATCCTTGGACTCTTCGATGGCCACGACCACGTAATTGAACTTTGGAGTTAAGGATCGTAGAATCTTTCCAACGACCCGTTCATCCGTGATGTCATCTCCATACCTCTTCATTTCATTAACATTGGCCAAAACTCTTGACATGTAATCCGAAATCGATTCGGATTCCTTCATTTTCAGCGACTCGAACTCTCCTCTTAATGTTTGGAGACGAACTCTCTTTACTTTATCAACTCCTTTAAAAGAAGTTTGAAGAATATCCCATGCTTGCTTGGAGGTGGTTGCGCTAGCAACCTTCTCGAACATCACCTCATCTAGGCCTTGATGAATGACCGTAAGGGCCTTTTGATCTTTCTTTACGGAGGCAGCATCTTCACCCTCAACTCCGTTCTCAACAGGTTCCCAAGCATCATAAGCTCCAAGCAACGCCTTCATTCGGATGCACCAAGTTCCATAATTTTCTTTTGTGAGTTTTGGAACTTGAAATGGAATTCCGTTCGACATTATTTTCTTCAAACTTACGTCTCTCCAAACACAAGTTGGCTCTTGATACCACTTTGTTGGAAAATGGAGAGCACACTCACTCTACACTCACACACACACACACGAAAAGTGGAGGAGAATAGGAGAATTCTATTAAACTTGAACACTTGACTTGTTACAAATGGCTAGAGTTCATGTGGTATTTATAGGATTTTCCCAACATGAATCTAGTCTAGTACATGTATCACTATTTAATTTAATTCTTCCCCTCTAACTAGTACATGAACTTTAATTAAAACCAAATACATGAATAAACTAATACATGAATTAACCTTCTAGAATATTCTTTAATACACTTAATCTAGTTTATTATTTCAACATTGCATGGGACATTCTTTTGGACGAGGCGTTCTTTCGATTCTTGATTTTGTAGGCCGTCTCGAAGATAGTTGTGAGGAGTCTTTCCCTTCTGCAGATAATAGTAACAACAAATAAGGCCTCGTTTGGTTGTAAAGATACGATTAAATAATCAAATGAAAACCCAATTGTTCCACTGGAGTACTCCGAAAGGTTCAACAAAAAAAAACTCCCTAAACGACATACGATAACATATATTTCCAGGGTCGACCCCGGGAAGTTATTAGGTTTACCAAACATCAAATGAAAAAACTAACTTCCCTATCAAGAACAACAATAATATGAGCTACGTACAAACAGTTGAAGTATTATCGAAACTGAACATGAATCGGAAAAGATTTGCTACACTGTTCTTTTGCGGAACGATCGGCTTTGAACATTCACAATGTTTCCACGATCAAGATTTCTCCAGAATTTTGTGCAACGGAGTAACCAACGGAATAATAAATTTGGATACAAAGCAATATATACAGTAGAACCTCGATAAATTAATAACCTTGATTAAATAATAGTTTCTCCTGGTCCCGACTCGGTGAAAACGTGTTAAATTATTAACTCGATAATTTAATAATTCGCTAAATTAATAGAATTTCCCTGATCTCGACTGTATTAATTATAGAGGTTTAACTGTATGTTTAAAGATAGAAATAGTACATTTGTTTTCGCATCAACACAGGCACTCGAGTCGAGAAGCATCTTGGCTGCCTCGTTACTTCCATTCGTAGCTGCAACGTGCAATGTGGTCTCACCCTTCTGTGCACAAATAGAGAAATACGATGAAAATCATCGGTTAATTAATTGAAATAAAATAACGACTAATAATTTTATCGATTTCTTCTACTACAGCATTCTTAGCTTCCGAATCCACTTCCCCCGATTCTTTCTGGTCGAGCAAATACGTCAGCTTATCGACTTTGTTCGGACCAGCCGAACTATGCGACGTCATCGGTACCATATATATATATATATATATATATATATATACTACTTATAAAAGTGTGAATGTTAGGGAATGTTTCTTCCATTTTTTGTAGTTCCTAATTTATCCTTTACATAGGTTTTATTTTTAGGATAATATGGTAATATTACTTAGTAAAAAATATTAATCATTTTTTATTTAAGTTGTTTAGTCAATTAAATGGACGTCTGAGTTAAAATGATTTAAGTATTCTACTAATTAATACATCAAATAAAGTTGTAACGGTTTAGTGGAATTCTTGAATTCCTCATACGAATATATTGCACTAATAACTACACTACCATATGTTTTATCACAGGTGCAACCATCTTCATTGGCCCTTGGTTAATACAAGAAACTCAAAAGTTTTAATTAATTTTATACGGATTTTAATTTGAAGTAGTTACAACATAATAAATGCAAACAAAATGATCACATTCATATGGATGTTTCCATACAATATTTAAACATCCACAAACTGAATACATATTCTCCAATTTTATGTTGAAATATCTTCTAAGTTTATGATGCTATTAGTGTAGTGTGAACAATTGGGAAAAATAAGACTGTTGATGTTGTAATTACAAAGAATAATGGATTGTATCCTAAATGGCCGGTGAGGGTCATTACTAAGCAAGAAATCCTTATATGCATTTACTTATATCAATCTACTTATATCACCTAGATTGGTATAACTAATCATATAAAGAAGATTAAGGAAAACACTGTATGTTGGCATTGTTTACTATTTTTTGTCTATTTCCTACACCAGGTCAGAATAAGGGGGCATAGCTTCTTGAAATGAAGTTCATCATCTTAATATTCATTATGTGTGGTTGGTTAATTGGTAAAATTTTAAGCATTTGATAATGTACTTAGTTGTGTTTCTTAGATTCGAAATACTATGTTTGAATTCATATTTAGATATTGTGTATATGTAATATTATTATTTTAAATAAAACTATTTTATTGAACAATATAATTCCTTAACTTTGATTAAAATTATTAAACAACACGATTAAATGTGGGTTTCTTATAGTGTCTTTACTCGATACAATGTTTTTTTTCCTCTGCCATTTTATGAAGAGATGAAAACCATGGGGATCAATTTTTTTTTCTTTTTTTCATTTTTCGCCGAGAATTGTTTACTTAGAAGGTTAGTTTTGGGTTTTCGGATTTTTGGGTTTTCGGGTTTCGGGTTTTTGGGTACCGACCACCAAGTTGATGTGTACAAAGATTGACAAAATATTCAATATGTATCATTTCCTAGGGGTGAGCAAAAGAACCGAAAAAACGAAATACTGAAAAATCGAGCCGTTTCAAACCGAACCGAACCGAAACTATAAGAGTGCGTTTGGATGGAGGGATTTAATTTGGGGAAATGATTTGAAATGACTCCAATTTGGAGTCATTTGAAATCCACCTCAATTGCTCCAAAAGCAACTAAAAATGAGGGGTGTGGATTTGAAATTCATCCCCAAATCCCTCAATCCAAAAAAGTTCGAGGGATCTGTTATTATGGATGTGAAATCCCTCCATCCTAATGCACCCTAAAATGACTTCATTTATGTATTATATGTATTATTTTATCCTAATTTTTACTTTGTATACGAAACATTTGTTCATAAATTGAGACAATGTATTTTATTTATATAGTAACTAAATTTTATTCGAGATCATGGTTTTAATAATGTGGTTAATGAAAGTAGGAAAAAAACGAAGCATAATACATCATCTAAATTAAGTCCTATGGGATTAAAAATTTTATATTTTCATTGCATTCGTTAGTTGTGAAAGTAATTGCAATTCGATTTTTTTTGTATAACTTGAATATAAAGTTACTCTTGAACCGAAAAATAACTAAAACCGAACCGAAAAACCGGAACCGAACTGAAACCGAAAGAAACCGCACCGTCGTATATGGTTTCTAATTTTACAAAAACCGATATATTCGGTTCATATTCGGTTTTAGCCAAAAAACGAACCGAACCGACCCGTGCACACCCCTATCGTTTCCTTCAAATGTCAGACTATATTGACATCACTAGATCGGATTATTGTAAGCTAGATTATCGAGCTGTCTAAAATAAATTTAGAGGGTGTTTGGCTAAGCTTATAAGATGTTAAAAAGAGCTTATAAGATGTTTTAAAGCTTATAAGCTCTTCCAAAGTGTTTGGTAAATTTTTAAAAAAATATCTCATTTTTTTTTTAAAATAAGCTGTTGGAGAGCAAATAAGATCTTTTTAAATAAGTACATCTACCCCACCTTATTATTTAAGATCTTATCATGAGTAAAAATAGGAAATAAGCTCATTATCCAAACACTCTAAAAACTAATCCTAAAAATAAGATGTAACAGCTTATCAACTCTAAAAACATCTTATCAGATGTAAGAGCTTATCAGCTGTTTAAAATAAGCTTAGCCAAACACCCTCTTAGCCAAACGGGCCATAGATATTCTATTTTTTATCAACAATTTATTATTGTAATTAAGCTAGATTTTTTACAAAAGATTCAATATTATTATTTGTATTATTATTATGATACATAAAACAATTTGCCCACAAAATTTATTAGTTTTGTTTCATGTTACGCAGATGTACTTCACTGGAGTGATGTACTTCACTGGAGTATATTATACTATACATGTGTATAAATCCATACCAATGAACACATATATATTATTATATATTTTTCTATATATATAAATCAAAGATGGAAAATAACTTGATTAAATTCACATGTTGTGGCATATATTAGACCAATTTATCACATTAATACATATAACAATACCAAAAACATACATAATCTCTTACAATAAACATACACACTATAGTATGTCATTCTCACCATGTATCATTCAGAAGAGGTATAAAGAAGAGAAAAAAAATCCCCGGGTACTTAGTTATTTGTCTATATTTTTTTGGGTATATTATCGCTTGTCTGATTTTTTATTTATTGTTTTTTTTTTTTTATATATACTTCTCTAGATGTTGAATATTAAGTACATCTATTTATCATGTCTATCATCTATTACACGTGGATTCCTACGAGCTCACTGTAAAAAAAAAATGACTATTGTATCATGATAATCAAATTATATAACTAAATAAAAAGTGATAATAGTAGTTTATTGTACTTATATATAAAAAAATATGTGCTTAATTTATGGTAAAGACTGATCTTGATTGTCACATATTTAAGAAGAATCACAAGTATATGAATGTCTTAGAAATGACAGATCGCGTTTATCTTGGATGACAATGTTTGGTTCTCTCATTTTCTTCTAACTCTCACCCAAAACATACAAGTTAAGCTTTAAAAAAAATCCCCAAAACATTTCAAAAGAGTCTATTTCCTTAAAACATAATTTGACTGTTAAAAACAACAAATTAAACTATGAAGATGAAAAACAGTGATTTAAGAATATTGCACAATTGCTTACATAAATAACACAAGTTCTATTATATATAATGAAAAAAGTTTAACTTGTCTCAAAACATAATTTAGACAAATTAAATATATATAATAATATATTTTTTCTGAATATATGTCAAGCATAATGCTAAAATAACAAATATGCAGTAAAATTATTACGACACGTGCAACGCACGTGCACCTGCCTAGTATATATATATATGCATGCACCCTAGAATACATGCAGTAAGTATATATATAGATACAATCCATTAATATTGATGAATATATCTCAGATACAAACACACAGTCAAATTCTTGAAAAAGTTTCTAACTATTTATTAATTCAATTTCATAATTATTTATTAATTCAATAGAAAACGTAATCAGATAAAACAGTAAACACATTGATACAGACAAAATTTACATGAACACGGTCAGTATTTATTAATTTACCTATTGCCTTAGTTGTTGTATCATAAGAATTGTGGAAACAGTAAATTATAATATAATATATATTAATTTACCTATTATCAACACTTTTTTTTACTTTTTCTTCTGCAGTAAAATTTTTTTTACTGATGAAGAATTCTTTTTCAGCCGCCCCTCTTCTCTCGTTAAGATATCTTCTCGTCTGGTTACATATATGTGTAGAATCTAAAACTCAGTCTACTATATTTGTGATTTTTGTTTTTTTTAAATTATTATTTTTATTATGGAAATTACTTAAATTTACTGCAACCCTATATTTAGGACCAGCAATTGAGCCGGGCCTAACCGAAGCCCAATGGTTCGGCCTAATTATATTTGCGTCGAGCCTATTTTTTAGTCAACTAAATTTTTCGCTTAGTTAGAGCCCGTTTGGCTAAGCTTATTTAAAACATCTTATAAGCTCCTACATCTGATACGATGTTTTAGGAGCTGATAAGCTGTTAGATCTTATTTTAAAAATTATTTTTTAAGGTGTTTGGATATGTAGCTTATAAGTTACTTTTTGTTTTTATAAGTTGTTCAGATGTTTGGAAATAAAAGGTCTGTTTATTGCTATAATGACAAAAAAATACATGACGCCAGTATAATTGTTAAACTTATTTGACTCAAATACTTTTGTTCCTAAAATATTATTATAATATTTACAAATTATTTTTTCAAATAATAATAATAATATAAAATTATATAATAATATAAAATAAAAGTTGTAAAAGAAATATAATTTTTTTTATAGATGAAAGAAATATAATTTATTATGGAGATAATAAGAATATTCGTGTATTTTTATATACATATAAAATATAAATAGAAAATAATTTTTTTTACAATTATTATGATAATTACGATAATTATATTTAACTAATTATTAATCTTGATTACAAGAATACGTTGTTTTGATAAAATATAAATATTATTAGTATTCATGTAATATAATAAAGTATTTGAGGGTAATTTTGTATTTTAAGTGTTTTAGTAAAGAAGCAAATAAGATCTTAAAGAAAAAAGGTGGGGTAGAGGTACTTTTTTAAAAACATCTTATAAGCTCCCTAACAGCTTATTTTTTGAAAAAATAAGATTTTTTGCAATTTTTTTACCAAACACCTTTTAACAACTTATAAGCTCCTAAACATCTTATAAGATGTTTTTAGGAGCTTATAAGCTTAGCCAAACAGGCTCTTAATCAAGTGTTTTCTATCTAGCTAGCCAGTTTTCGAAATCAATATGGTCGATTAAAATATTTCAAAGGTTGTCGCTATTTGGAATCTCAAAATTTTTAAGGGAAGGCCTAGGTATATGACCAAAAAATACACAAACATACTAAGAGAAAGACATAAAATTACTAATAAAGCCCTTATCACAACATATTCTAATTTCACTATATTTCCCCTAATTTCCTCAGCGCAACACCACAAAATCACAAAAAGAAAAAAGAAAAAAATTATGAGCATAAATAACGGGAGAACGAAAAGAAAGAGAGAGGGTGAAGGAAGAATCACCGCCTCCCATCCGCCGCCGATGAAACCCGTTGCGCACCACAACTGCTTGACCGCCGTCGCGATACCTTTGTTGTCCAACTTCCGCGCAACCGTTGGAGCTGAAAGAGGAGGAGAAGAAGGAGGAAGAAGAAGATGGAGTGGAAGATGAAGAAGAAGAAAAGGACAAAATTGACATGTACATTTTGATTTTTTGACAAAAAGTCGACATCTAGATGTTGATGTCGATTTTTTTTTGTCAAAAAATAGTATCTAGATGACAAAAATCAACATTTATTATGTTAAATTTTGAGTGTGCGAACCTTTTTTTTTACAGATTAACAAATCGATCACCTAACTATAATTGAGGAACATTTATTGCGCCTTAGCTGATTATTAAATAATTTTAAATAAATATGAATTTCTTAGTAAAATAAAATAAACCAACCACATTACAAAGTTCACATAGGACCCCAAAAATTGTTAGAATAATGTATCTTGGTTTCAGAAAAAACACATTAAGGCCCCGTTTGGTTGGGGAGATTATTCATGATTAATTAAATAGTTGGACTTTGTTGGATGTTTGGTATTCCCAATAACTTGCCAGGTCGACCCGCAAATATTATGTTATCATGACTTATCTTGCCTTTTAAGCATATTTTTTATTGGACCTTCCAATGTCCAATAAAACAATTGGGTTTTATTAGATTATTTAATGTTATCTTGGCTAATCTTATCTTGGCAACCAAACGAGGCCTAAAAATATTAAATAAGCATGATTATTTAACGATGCCATAAGAAAGAGTTAAGACTTGGAGTTTAAAGATGTGATAAGGGAGAATTAATACTCACAAGTTAAATTAATAAAATTAAAACAAGAAGAAAAAAAATGCATTTAATGCAGAACCGTAAATTAGATAACATAGAACAAAAATATTTAAAAAAAACGACAATTATTATGAAACACGTGAAATAGTAAAACCCGCACTGCAAATAAAATGATAAATAATAAATTAGAGCATTTATCACAAATAAAAGGTTGGGAGTTTTTTTTTTTTTTTTTTTTTTTTTTACCCTAAAATTAAAGATTTTTTTAATGGCAAAAGTCTAAGTTACAGGTCCAGACTTTTTTCAAAGCAGCCGTGAAAGAATTATAAAGAATGGCATTTCGACATGTGAATTAAAAGAGGAAAAAAAAACATGGCATTTGACTTGATGGTTGTTGGTCAACTTTGGCAAGAAAATCTGTAAATAAAATAGTTAAAATACTGAGTCATCTTTCTTTTTCCTTTTCTTTTTTATATCCAACTAATTTAAGATGACGGTTTTTGGTCAACACTGGCGACAAATTTTAATAATAAAAAGGACAAAACGCACTTTCGTCCCTAGAAATTTTAAGTTTTCGCACTTGCCCCCTACAAATTAATAAAATAGTCTATCACCCTTCAAAATTTTATTGCAGTTGCAATTTATTACGAATCACAATTTTCGGCGTATTTTTTATCCGAATTGCCATTTATCCGTCCACTTCAAGGGCATTTGAGTCATTTGATTATTCCTATCTAAATCCTAATATTCTTATCTTTTCTAATACACGAAAAATACAACCCATTTCACTAATTTCAGAAAGAAAAAAAACATAATTTTTTTTCTCCCAAAATTACGAGAATCTTCAATTTTTTCTTCAGTTAGCCGCTATCATGGTAATCCGTCTCTGGGATGACACTAATACCCTTTAAGTGGACGTACAGATGCATTGCAATTCGGGTGAAATTTAAGCCAAAAATTGTAATTTGGGGCAAAATACAACATAAACAAAAATTTGAGGGGGGGGGGGGAATGTCCTTTTTGAATTTGTAGGGGAGAAAATGAAACAATTAAAAATCTATATGGATTGAAGTGCATTTTATCCTAAAAAACAAAAAAAAAAAATATAGTTAAAAATTGCTCGGCCATAATTTATGTGTGAACACTACCCCATTCCCCCACTAGTTATCAGATTATCCGCATTTCGATAAAAGAACAAACAATACTAATAAAAAAATAGATATAAAAAAAGAAAAAGGATCTTTACAGCAAATGAATTATGCAATGATTCTTTTTAAAAAAAAATGGATTATGCTACACCAACTACAAATACCTGCAAAATTACCATTTTAACCCTCATTAAAAACTTCATCTATAAAATCATACACATGTATCCCTCACTACAATCATCACACAAAATATTCCAATTTCCTTCTTACTTTCAAGAATCATGAAAATCAACGTGATTAGCAAAACCTTGATCAAACCAATCACCCCAACACCACAAAACCTTAGAAAGCATGATCTATCTTTCATAGATATGCTTATCCCAATTCCATTAAACTTGGGCATGGTTCTCTTCTACGATCCGTCACCATCATCGGATTCCGATTCGATACGATCAAGAATCCGTCACTTGCAACAATCGTTATCCGAAATCTTACCCCAGTTCTACCCTCTCGCCGGAAGATACATCAAGAAAGACCTATGTATCGATTGCAGTGACCAAGGCGCCGAGTTCATCGAAGCGGAACCTGCCGACGAAGATGCCGATTTCAACGATTTTGTATCGAAAAGGGAATCCGGTGAGCTGAATGATCTCCTTCATAGTAAATTCTACCAAGTCGACGAATTACCGACGGACCCGCTTTTGTCCGTTCAGGTGACGAAATTCAAGTGCGGCGGGCTTGTAATAAGCGTCAGCGTTTCTCATAGAATCTACGATGCTTGTTCCGTAGGTACATTCATTGCCGCGTGGGCGAATGCCACCAATCCGGGCGGGGCCCACAAATTTGAAATCCACCCAAGTTTTGAGTCCCCGACATTGTTTCCGCGCAGGAACCAACCCTACGGGCCTGAGTCCGGGCCACCAGAGAACGGCCCGGACCATCCTAAGCTTATTGTGAAGAAGTTTTCGTTCGACAAGGATGCGATAAAGACCCTGAAATCGAATATAGTAAGCAAGAACTCGATGAATATCTCCAGAGTGCGTGTCGTGTCCGCGATTATAGCCAAGGCTCTCATCGGTATGGACCGGGCCAAAAACGGGCTATCGAGGCCTTGCATGTTTATTCAAGCGGTGAATTTCCGTGGGAGGACGGTCCCGCCTCTACCAAAGGACTCGTGTGGAAATATGTTGGTGTTGTCGCCCTCGCGTTGCATGTCTGAGGACGAAACCGACAGTTGTGGGGTCCAAGAGTTGGTTGATGTTCTCGGCGATGGTCTGGAAAAGACCATCGCGGATTGTGCGGAGATGTTTTCTCCTAGTGGGGATGCGCACGCTATTATCATGGACCCTCTGATAAGCTCGATCCAGAAAACGTGGGGGACCGAGGTGAATTTTGTGGTGTTTAGCGATTGGAGTAAGTTCGGGTTCTACCAAAAAGCGGATTTTGGGTGGGGCAAACCCGTCGGGGCGGGAATCGGGGCGACGCCCGGGGAGAAGATGATAGTGATGATGGATAGCAAAGAGGGTGATGGGATCGAGGCGTGGGTGCATTTGAATAGCGATGACATGGCTTGCTTCGAGCAAGACCAGGATATTAAATTACTTACGACGTAATTTATAAAATGTTCGAATGATTCATGCGTAGTTTGATTTTTTTTTTTTTTTTTGATTAAATTCAAATCCATTAGAAGGGGAAGTAGGGGAGGGAGGGACTCGAACCCTAGACCATTACTCTATTGGTAAAGGCTAGGTACCAACTCTCCTAATGAGGGTTGGTTGTGCGTAGTTTGATTTGGGTGTGTGATGTTTTACATTTTTCACTATGTTGATTTTGAATTCATTTGTGATTTGTATAATGGTTGCAGTTGATGATATTTAATTTATTTGATTCTTTTGTTTTACATAGTAAACGTGTGTGATCTCATGATTATCAGATTAATTATAGGGCAAATTGCACATTGCCCCCAATAAATTTCTATTGTACACTTTACCCCTCATTTCTTTTAAAAGTGAATGCCCCCTTCAAAATATTATTATTGTTCCACGTTGCCTCAATATGATGGATCATTCCTTTGGAATTGATTATTTTGCAGGTTACCCCTTAAAAATACTTTTTTTTTGCACGTTGCCCCTATAAAATGTTATCTTTGTTGCACAATGCCCTCCAAAAATTGGCACAACCCCAAAAGCCAATTTTAGGAGGGCATTGTGCAACAAAAATAACATTTTAATTGAGCAGCGTGCAAAAAAATTGTGTATTTAAGGGGCAATGTGGAACAAAAATACTCAATTCCGAAGAATAGCCCATTGGCCTTTTGTTATCGGGGCAATGTTCAACAAGAATAACATTTTGAAGCAGAACATTCACTTTTAAAAATTGTGAGGGGGTAAAGTGCAAAAATTAGAAATATAGAGGAGGTGATGTGCAATTTTCTCTTATATTTTAAAATTTAAGATATTGAGGCATAGGAAGCAAATAATTATCGAGGGGGTAAAAGTTACAAAAATATACTTTAGAGGAGTTGGTGCCACATAAAAACATAATTTAGGGGTGCAAACTCTATTTTATCATTTATAGAATAAGGAGACATTTGCAAACAAGGAACTTTTCTGATATTCGCCCAAACAAATTAGTGGACTAATTCAAAAGATTTCTCAAAACAAATCGCCGGCGCCGGCGACCGAGACAGCCAAGGTGAACGGCGACAGACGCGATTTCAGGTAAGGTTTTTTGTTTTTAATTCTATAGGATTTTGGGATTTTTAGAGAATTAGGGTTTCCTTCTGAAATGCCGTTCCTAATTTTTCAGAAATTAATCGCAACGGCACGAATCCGTTTTCTGACAAGTGTCTCCGCCGGAAAACGTATCGGAAAACACGGAAAGTTTTCAGAATCAATTGGGGGAGAAGAGAGCTGAGAAACAATGGGGAACGTTTTTGCGAAGAAACCGAAGATCACGGAAGTGGATAAAGCGATCCTTTCCCTCAAAACCCAACGGCGTAAGCTTGGTCAATATCAGCAGCAGGTAAATTATTTTCTCAAATCAGTTATACTTCCTTAATTGTAATTATTGTGTTTATTTCGAATTCTCGATTTCGATTTATCGTCTTGTGAAGTTTGACTCGTTGCGTTGCTCTGCGAAATCGTGATATTAATTGTGCGATGAATCGGTTAACAGAAAACTACGACATTACTTTTTAAGTACTGCAAATCTGTTCGTGCCGGCATCTATTAGTGGGTTCGTAATGTTTCGATAATCACGAATGGCCATAACACGGAAAGTCGTGACTATATGACCTTGAGCGATTTTTTAATGTTCTTGATGAAATCGAATCGGTTATATGATTAATTCATAATCACTTGCATAACAGAGTTGGCGTTTTTCTTCGTACGTCTTGAAAAATATTGGATATTTTTGTAGGAGGTTCGATTTGATGTCGATTTACAGTACTTGTTGAACATTGTTTTTCATGCATTTCCGGCTCTACCAAATGTGTTAATCTTTTTTCGTCTTGTACTGTTTTCAGCTGGAGGTTGTCATTGAAGCTGAAAAGCAAGCTGCAAAAGATTTGCTTCGTGAAAAGAGGAAAGATAGGGCTTTGTTAGCTTTGAAGAAGAAGAAGCTTCAAGAAGACCTATTGAAGCAAGTCGATGGTTGGCTTATCAACGTAGAGCAGCAAGTACGTTTTCTTTCGAGAAAGCTTTTTTCATATATATATATATATATATATATATATATATATATATATATATGTAAGAGATCATATAGTTGAGATTTTGGCTTGCTTCAGTTGGCAGATGTTGAACTTGCGAGCAAGCAAAAGGCGGTATTTGAGAGTTTGAAGACGGGAAATAAAGCAGTTAAAGCCATACAAAATGAGATAAACCTCGAAGATGTTCAAAAGCTGATGGATGATACTGCTGAGGCAAAAGCTTATCAAGATGTGAGTTTCGAATTTCGATTTTATTCATTCTTGATTTTTATTTCATTTTTTTATTTTTTGCTCCAAATTCTACGTTTTATCTCTCTTGTTCTTTTGAACTGACAGTACATTTCAAACCCAATAAAGTATCTATGAATATGAAAATATGAAAATCCTATCGTTTCTTGAAGTTCATTGTTTCCATTAATGTGATATATAACACGAGGAACACAATCTTTTCTATTTACAGTAGAATGTCGATAAATTAATAACCTCGCTTTTATAATAGTTTATTCTGGTCCACACTCGGTAAAAGCCTACTAAATTATTAGTTCGATAATTTGATATCTCGCTAAATTAATAGAATTTTGCTAGTCCTGACTCTATTAGGTTTAACTGTAGGTCGTTTTCCTCTAGTTCATACTTCTTTACATGCTCTTTCGATTTTCTGTCTTCTGACATAGTCTTTTTTCTATCAGGAAATCAATGCTATTTTGGGAGAGAAGCTATCAGCTGAAGATGAAGAGGAAGTTTTAGCAGAATTCGAGAATCTCGAGACCGAGGTCTGTTTTTTTCTTTAATGCCATTATTATTTGCATAGCTGCTTCATGTTTCTTGTTCGGGATTTCGATAGAAAATATGATATTGTTCAATTTGCTAAGCTTCCCATGAATAATAGTTTTCGTGTGAGCATTACATGCATTAAAATATTACATATGCAGTCTCATGCTCTGAAATTCTCATGTCAGTTTCCATTCGTTTTACGATTATTTGGTAAGATTATGAAGTCTCCAGATAATCGAACGAAATCTCTCTCTTTCTCTCTATACTTGATGTAACATGAGATATAAAGTAAATGGTACTTTGATGCTGTACAGATGAACCTTCTAGATATGCCAAAAGTTCCATCTGCAGCGCCATCTACAGAAGAACAAGACGAGGAGAAGCTGGATCTTCCTGATGTTCCGACCAAAGCACCGACCATCCCAGAGCCCGATTCTTCGCCTGAAATTGAAATTTCCGAACGTAGAAAAGGTCTCTCTCTCTCTCTCTCTCTCTCTCTCTCTCTCTCTCTCTCTCTCTCTCTCTCTCTCTCACACACACACACACACACACACACACACACTCATTTGGTTAATTTTTCAAAAATTTGAGTGCAGTTATGGAGGAGCCAGTACTTGCTTGATCTGGACATCATTCAAATTATGCGTAATCGAGGATCGATACACGGGATGGCCTCCGTCCCACCACCATTACCCACTGTAATTTTATTTTAAAATATCGTTTTCTCATATTTAGTATATTCCATGTTATTTTGCTCTGTCAAAGTTTCCAGATGACAAATGTTTCTTCTTCAGTGTTCTGTAAATTAGTTTTCGTTTTTCTTGATGCAATTTCGTAAATCACGATAAACAAATTCTTTTTTCATATAAGAGTTTTATATTCTAAAATCAAGGCTATTAAATAACTTTGATAACTGGTGTGCATCATCCTTAAAAGACATTTTAATAAGAAACGAAATGAGTACATAATAAAAGCATGAACTTGAGATCGGTCCAACCTCCCGAACGATACTAACCGTTCTTCGGAAGAATCCCAGTTCTATGTGTGTTTTATTGTAAAGAAAAGAAAAAAAAAAGACCCATAATATTATTATAACTTTAGGTTGCAAGTAATTTGATATCCTGGTCTTGCTCGAAGTACGCCATGTCATTGGAATTCAAATGCACCCACGCCTCGATTCCGTCACCCTCTTTGTTACTCACAAGTCTTACGGCGTTCGTTGCCAGCACTGCTCCGATCCCTACCCCAACAGGCTTCCCCCAACCGAAATCAACGTCGTACAATCCAAACTTACTCCAATCGGTAAAGTACATAACATTCACCTCACCGGTCGATTTTTTCACCATAATGTTGGCCGAAATTTCCTTGATTGTACTATGTAGTTTCGCACTTTGAGAAAGTACCTCGGCAATATCAGCCAATGTCTTTATGACAGAATCGCCCATATTATCCACTAGTTCTTGAACCCCGATTATGTTCTCACGAGTTTCGGAAAATTGAGCAACTGACATTAACGCAAAATTCCCACAAAAATACTTGTGCATCGGTGGGGTTGTTCTCCCCCGCATGTTGACCGCTTGACAAATGAGGTAAGTTCTTGATTTTCCTCCGTGTTTGGCCCGATCCACCCCCATTAGGGCCTTGGCTAAAACTGCAGACACCACACGCACCCTCGAGTTTCAATCTCGCGCTTGGCCTTTGAATTAGTTTCAATCTCGTGTTTGGCCTTTGAATTAGTTTCAATCTCGCGCTTGTTATTGCATCCTTGTTAAACGTGAACCTCTTCACAATAGGGCTAGGGCGATATGAGCGAGTCACCGACGGCCCGGGTCTAGGCCCGTAGCCCGGAAACAAGGCCGCCAAATCAAAACTCGGGCAAATCTCGATTCCGCCACCTGGATTTGGATGATTTTTGTTGGTGGCGGTTGACCAGGCGTCCACGAACATTCCAAAAGAATATCCATCGAAGATTCTGTGAGCAACGCTGACGCCAATTGCAAGCCCCCCGCACTTAAATTCCGTCACCTGAATAGACAGGAGTGGATCCGTCGGTAATTCGTCAACTTGGTGTGGTGTACGTGATAGGAGATTATTCAGATCCTCCATTTCCATTTTCGAGACGAGGTCGTTGAAATCCACGTCATCATCAACAACTTGTGCTTCAACAAACTCTACGCCTTGATCACTGCAGTCGACGAAGCCATCATTCTTTATGTATCTTCCGGCAAGAGGGTAGAATTTCGGTAGGATTTCGGACAATGATTCTGCCAGCTGTAACACATTTTGCTGTTTTCGATTATTCGAAAATATTGGATAGTAAAACAAAACGGTTCTTGTATTCACCGGTGGCAAATGCTCGTCTAGGAAAGAAATTTTGTACTTGTTAAGGTTTTGAGGAGTTGGGGTGCTTGGTTTTATCAATTTCCTGCTAACTATTTTGATTTTCATGCTTATACATAGATGAATATATGTTAGATCATACATACATCTCCTTTTATACTTTTCAAAGTTATTATGTGTATTATTATATCAATGCCCAACTCTAACTATGTACTTTTCAAATAGAGTTAGTTCTACTTAATTAAGCACATGTTTCAATGCTCGAACTCTATATATGTACTTTTCAAATAGACTTGGTTAAAGATTAGGCAAGTCGAATTAATTGTTTTGAATTTCCCTCAAAAAATTTAAGGGTGAATTACAGCCACTCTGAGGTAAGGTCAAATTACGAAAAAAAAATAAAAAATTCTCTTGTTTGGATAATTACAACCACCCCACTCGACTATGAATCTTCTTACATTTTCTCCTTTGAAGTGTTAAATTTAGTGGAATCTTGTAGATTATGTGTAATATTCTCCAGAATATTATATTGAATTCGATACCATAAGTGTGGACGTGCAATAAAATTCATAGTTGAGGAGTGATTGGTATTACATTGATATCCTAATTATGTGACATGCACGTGATTTTTCACCTGTGAGGAAAAACTGATTTAGTTTTGATATTAAATATTATATTTCATTAACAGCTTCATTTTTTGGTCGAGATTGACATTCAACACTCTTTGAAAAACATATAAATAAATAAATAAAAGAATGGCCTTATAGATTGCCTAGAAAACCAGAAGTCAAAGAAAATTGAATTACGTTACATTTTTGTTCTTTTTTTTTTTTAGGGGTGTGCAAGTTGACGTATAGTTTAGGGGAAAGTGTGTTATTTACACATTTATTTATATAGCTTTATAGTTACTGCCTAACACATTACATAACTTATTTCAACTCTTTTATTACCTAATTACTCCCTATAATTTTTCTAGTAGAGTATGCGGTTAGGCAGGTTAAATAAAAAAGTATTTTTTTCATTATCTCCTCCTAATAACTATTATATGTACTATATAGTTAGAGATCTATACCATATTTAAATAAATTACAATGTATACTGAGATCCAAGAGATAGAGCGTGCAAGAGTTCTTTGCTTCTTGGAACTCCAAGAGATAGGATTTCGACCAAGATAAACTATATAGGCACTAGTCGAAGTGAAATCGTCTTTGTTGCCAGCCCAACTGAATCCGAGAATGCATGAAGAGACAATGGAGAACTGCGATAAAGGGTAATGCCATGATCCACCGTACCGCATAAATATCGTAATAGGCGCTTAACAGCATTCCAGTGTTCACTAGTTGGGCGATGCATAAATTGAGAAAGCTTATTGACCACAAAGGCAATATCCGGACGAGTAAGTAACAAGTATTGGAGACTACCAACAATAGTTCGATATTCTGAAGGATCGGAGAGTGCAACACCTGAATGCAGAGAAATTGGTGGAGTGGTGCCGAGGGGAGTGAGTACTGGTTTCGCCTCGGTCATTTTAGTTTTCGCAAGAATGTCTAAAGTGTAAATGCGTTGAGACATAAGTAACCCATTCGGATGAGAGATGACTTCAACACCAAGAAAATATGTTAATGCACCAATGTTGGGTGCTAAATATCAACACGCAAGTGCACGTATCGCAAATAAGTAGTAAAGTGGACTCGTGAGAGTCGGATGTCGATCCCACAGGGAATACTCAAATTATTTAATCCTAAGTACCAAATTCTAACAATTATGATTTTTATCCAGCCTACGCAAGGTTGTCAAATTAATTAACTAAATAAATTAAAGCAATTAAACACAAGAAAATATCAATATAAAACGGATCTAGGATTTTATCTTCCCCCTATGCGATAATTCTTCACCCAATTAATCTTCTATCATGCAAGTTACAATTCCCGATTATTAACCCGAGACACGAAATTACTCATAACCAGCTGTCGCGTGTATTATGAGTCTATTATTCATAAAAGATTCACTATATGTCTATGCAAACCTAGTATGAATAAAACATTAAATAACAAGTCTCGTAAACGGCTACCTAAGGTATTATCTATATGTCTACGATAATACATGCAATTAACACACTCATCCGGCGAAAACTACTCGAAGGCTCTTCTATCCCTATTCTAATTATTAAAACGATATGTCAATCATTTCTAACAATAACCAATAGCAACATAAATTAGCTACGTTCATGCGCAAAATAAGATCAAAATAAAAGAAATAATCGAAGAATTCAACTTGCATAAAAGTAGAAAAAGAGGTTCGAATTACCACATAGGGTTCCAACAAAATCCTAGAATAAAAATTTAGGTACTCATGTTCGCTACGAAAAACATAATAAAAATACGAAAGTTCATAAAAATCAAGAAATAAAAGTAAAAAGGAAGAACTATGATGAAGATTCGTCAAGTCTTCGTCTTCGTTGCTCCGTCTCTAGCTCCTAAATTGCGTGTAGAAAGATAAAAGATAGATGATAAAGATAAAAGATTAAAAAAAGATCCCTCTAATTGTGTGCTTTTGGCCTTTAAATAGGGTGCAAAAATATAATAGGGCGGGTTTCCTTGTGTAATTAAACTTCCTTCACTGCGCCACCTCGTAAACCCGGACGGCCGTGCGAGAATAAGCTTTAAAATCCGGACGGCCGTCCGGTCTTTAATTCTTCAGAATTTCGATATTTTCACTTTTGGCCCACTTTTTCTCTGAATTTGCAGTTTTCACCCCACAAGTTGCCAATTCTTCAATTTGCACCTAAAATACAAATAATAACCATTTTAAGCACCAATTATCGTTAAAACACACCAAAAGTTCCAATTAAAAGGTACAATTAAGTGTATAAATATACACTTAACAACCAAGATCCTTAATAGAAAATCGAGCAGCTAAGAGGGAGATAAATTTGTTCACTACTGCGGGATTGTCTCCGGTAACGATTATGTCGTCAACATAAACCAATAGATATAACAGTACATTGCTTGTAGTAAAAATAAATAGAGACGTATCGGCGTGAGAGTTGATAAATCCAGAGCTAACAAGGAATTGGCGCAATTCATGATACCAATCACGAGGTGCTTGCTTGAGGCCATAGATCGCTTTGCGCAACTTACAGACGTGGTGAGGATTATCTCCATCAATAAAACCCTGTGGTTGTGCCATGTAAACAGTTTCGCTGAGAGTGCCTTGCAGGAATCCATTATTCACATCCAAATGCCGAAGCGACCACCCTCGGCTAACAGCAAGACACAAGATAATGCGAACAGTGGTTGGTTTTTCAACAGGACTGAAGGTGTCATAATAGTCTACACCAGGGCGCTGATGAAATCCTTTAGCAACTAGTCTGGCTTTGTACCTGTCAACAACACCATCAGGCAATCTCTTGATTCGAAATATCCACTTACACCCAACCAAATTTTGAGTTGGATCAGGGGGAACGAGTTCCCAAGTGCCATTTCGAACAAGGGCATCATACTTTTCTGACATAGCCTGTCTCTATTTATGATTTTTGATGGCTTTAGAAACAGAGGTTGGTTCAATATCAGAGTTGTTTAATTGGGCAGTTAGGTTAAGTTTTTGAGCAGGTTTATGAATGTTGATTTTGGATCTGGTAATAATGACTCGAGGTGTAGTGACTGGGTCAGAATGTAGTGGTTCATTTGGCTGTGTGGATGAGATATTTGGGTTCGCTTGTTGTGGTGGAGGAACGGGTTCTATTGGGGAGGGTGAGTCGGGGTCGAGGGGAACAGTGGTGGTGTTCGGTAGATCTGATGGTGTGTTGATCGACGTCACAGGGGCAGCAGAGGCCGAGTCTAAGGATGATGCGCCAATGACCGGTAGAGAGATAAATGGTGGAAGCCACTGAAGAGAAGTTTCATCTGTGGGACGTGGAAGTAGAGACTAGATTGAGGAAAAAGGAAATAACGACTCAACAAACTTGACATGACGCGACGTGTAGATTTTGTTAGTGGATGGGTCACGACATAAGTAATCACTTTGTGTTAAAGAATACCCAAGGAAGACACACGAGGCAGACCTAGGTGATATTTTATGTGGAGAGTAAGGACGAAGCCACGGGTAACACAAACACCCGAATACCCTAAGTTTAGAATAGTTCGGTGGAGATTGAAATAGAACATTATAGGGGGACCGAAGATGAAGGGTAGGAGTGGGTAACCGGTTAATCAAATAAACTGCAGTAGCAAATGCAGTGGACCAATATGTAAGTGGCATAGACGCATGAGAGAGTAGAGAGAGACCCGTTTCGACAATACGACGATGACGGCGCTCAGCATACCCATTGTGTTCGGGGATGTGAGGCGGGGATGTGAGATGTGAAATGCCATGTGTGGCCAGATAGTGAGAAAGTTCTTTGTATTCCCCCCCGTTATCAGAGTAAAGTGAAATGCCATGTGAAATGCCATGTGTACCCAATTCACAACTAGTCCCTATTTCTCCCTTCTAATCTATTCTTCTTCTTTTTTTTTTTTGAATCGAATTTAGATATATATATATATATATATATATATATATATATATATATAATAAGATATACATATATATATATATATCTATTTTTTTTTTAATCGAAGAAGAAGAAAGATCTTATAAGAATTTTCGATCGACCTCCAAGGGATAATTATTCAAAATTCTCCACTTTTCTACCTTCTACATATTGGCTAAAAGAAAGAACACCTTTTCTCCGAGGCTCAAATCAAGATTCTAAGGATAAATTCGACAAAAAAGGGTAGGCTTGAAAGGCTCAAACGGTTCAAAGAAGGCCCAAATCATATCCCAAATCACTTACTACCCAACACTTCGTATCATAAATGTCTTAAGGTGAGATTTAAAACCGAACAAAGCATGATTTAGCACAAATAAATTCCAAATTTAAAATACAAAATCTTCAACCAAAGCAATGCATAAGGTGTGATTCCTAGCAATAATTCACTTCTACGTTCCGTTGAATCGAAAGCTAAACGAATATATACTCCTTATCAACATAAAACAAGTAATCTCATCATCAAACATTGACCATCTCCCATCATCATAGTTCATCGATGCATCGAAAAATTTTTTTTTTTTTAAGCAAATAATAAAACGGAAATAATAAAACGGCAACTAAAACAAAAACTAAAGCATGCAAACTAAAAAAAAACTTAAAACACAAATAAAACGCACATACACGAAAACAAGTAGTTAACCACCCCCAAACTAAAAATTCACATTGCCCTCAATGTGATTCGCCCGGAGTTTAAGGATAGAAAACACCTGTTTAAACGTCGGGACCGTCGTCGGGCTGCTCACCAACTCCACCTTGCGCATGAGCATCACCATCCTCCTCATCATCCAAAAGCTCGGGTACCGGCTCAAGAATCGGTGGGGGCAACGGAGCCGGTTCGGCGCACTCGGGAGTGCCGCATGCCAAATGGCGCACAATGGCTTGGAGCATCTTCCCCGACCACCGCTGGAGGGATTCAATCGTGCTCACCTTGTGCTCCACCGTGGCAAGCCGATTTCTCGTGATCACCAACTCTCGCTCCATTCTTCTATGAAAACGGCGGTCCGAACTTGTACTTGGACCCTCGGGTGGAGCGAATGGTTGGTTATCGATGGGTTGCTCGCCACCTTGGATGGGTGCCTTGAATTGTCGGGCATCGAGATTATTCATTGGCTTCCGAATTTGTGTGAGAATATCCGTCAGTTTGGTTGGGACCTTCGCCTTCTTGCATAGCCCGGTAACGAGACAAGGGAAATAAAACCCTTTGGAATTGTTGACCATGGAGGTCCAAAATCGATCGGAAATAATTTTGCCAATATTGATTGGTGTGCCCTTTAGAATGTAGTAGGCAAGAGCACACCGTTCGGGGTCCACGTGAGTCCACGAGCGGGTGGGGATGAGGTTGGCACAAATGAAAGTAAGGCACGCCTTGCCTACTTGGTGGATGCATTTCCACTCTAACTCGTATGCTTCCTCGGTTGAGAGTTCGGACCAAATTGGGGGTCCATCGCACAATACCTCGGCGAGTTGATCTCTTGTAACCGCGAGTTGCATTTGCTCCCAATTGAATGGCTCATGGCGGAGGTGATAGAAGGAGTTGATGGCTTGGGCACACCAATCGACCCGCTTTCCTCGAACCTTGCTCGATTTCCGATCCATTGTTAGGAGGATACGGGTGTTGGCGTAGAACTCGCGGACCAACGATAAATTGATCGACCCCTCCGGTTCCAATAATGCTTGCCACCCTCGTCGTATGAATTCTTGATGCAACGGGGCAAATTTTGGGAGGGTGATCTCATACGCGCGCTCCGTCACAAGCTTCTTCACTTTTTGTTTCTCAAAACGAGCCTTGGCGCCTTCGACACAAAAAGCATCGTCGTCGGGGGTTGGAATTTGGTCGGTTTTCTTGCCCTTCCCCTTGCTTTTTGAAGTGCCTTCGCCTTGTGAGGTGCCCTCCCCGTCACGTCCTCGTTTCCCCATGACTTGAGAATGCGTGTGGAAGGGATTAGAGATGAATTGATGTGCAAAATTTCTCCAAAACTTGACTTGGGCAATTCGTCGAACACCTTGTGGGCGTTCTTGGTGGAATGGGTTTTTGGAGAAAATTGCTCGTTCTTGAATCCTTCCTGCACAAAGCAACAACAAACCACCATGAATGAGTATTATGTGTGTGTAGTTGGTGAATTTTCGGTGAAATTTGTCAAAGAAGAGGGAAAATTTCGAAAGAGGGAAGCTAGGGTTCGAAGTGGGGGAGAGAGGGGATTTGAAATTATGAAAATTGTGGTGTAAAAATCCCTTTTTAATCTGCCCGTTTTTTATCTCGGACGGCCATGCGAGATTTAGGTCTAAAATCCGCACGGCCGCGCCATTTCTCGAAATTGGGCAGTAGCCTCTTGGAATCTCGGACGGCCGTCCGAGAATTAAGTCTAAATTCCGCACGGCCGCGCCATTTCACATTTTTGGGCAGTAGCTTCCTCCGTTTCTCGGACGGCCGTGCGAGATTTAGGTCTAAAATCCGCACGGCCGCGCCAGTTTGCAATTTTGTCCAGTAGCTGCTCCAAAATCTCACACGGCCGTGTGATTTTCCTGCCTTTTTCTTGCACGGCCGTGTGAATAATTACAATTAGGCCCCTGAAAAATACAAACATCTTATTTGTGCCCCTGAAACTTTTTTTTTTTTTTTTAGAAAAGAAAAAAAAAACTAACATAAAAGAAAAGAAAATAAAATAAAGTAAAAGAAGGAAAACGAAATCTCGGGTTGCCTCCCGAGAAGCGCTAAGTTTACAGTCTTCAGCCGGACTTTGTCTGCTTCTTTGTTCAAGCTAACGTGACCGAAGTCACTTGGCGGTTGAATTCCCCTCCACGATAATGCTTGAGGCGTTGCCCATTGACTTTGAACGATTTTTCTGTTTCGGGATCCAATAATTCGACTGCGCCGTGTGGAAATACGTCGAGTATAGTGAACGGTCCGGACCATCGTGACTTGAGTTTTCCCGGAAACAACTTTAGACGGGAGTTGTAGAGGAGAACCAATTGCCCCTTTTGAAATTCTCGATGCAATATCCTGTTATCGTGCCAACGCTTGGTTTTCTCTTTGTATACACGATTGCTTTCATACGCATTCAATCTCAATTCATCGAGCTCGTTGAGTTGCAGCATTCGTTTCTCCTTGTACGCTTCAATATCGAAATTCAGCTTCTTAATTGCTCAAAACGCATTGTGCTCCAATTCAACCGGTAGATGACACGCCTTGCCATAAATCAATCGAAACGGTGTCATCCCAAGTGGAGTTTTGTAAGCTGTACGATATGCCCAAAGTGCATCATCTAATTTTCTCGACCAATCCTTCCGGGTAGGACTCACAACCTTTTCGAGGATGTTTTTGATTTCACGATTTGTGACCTCGGCTTGCCCGTTTGTCTGAGGGTGGTAGGCCAATGCGATCTTGTGCTTTACACCATACTTGGCCAAGAGTGCTTCGAATTGTTTATTGCAAAAGTGAGTTCCTCCATCACTAATAATTGCTCGTGGCGTTCCAAAGCGAGTGAAAATCTGTCTTTTTAAGAAAGCACAAACCACTGCAGAATCATTAGTAGGAAAGGCGGCCGCCTCAACCCATTTAGATACATAATCGACGGCCACTGAGATGTATAGGTTATTGAATCATGGGACAAAAGGCCCCATAAAATCTATTCCCCATACATCGAAGGGCTCTACTTCGATCATTGTATTTAATGGGAGTTCGTGCCTCCTAGAAATATTACCAACTCGCTGGCATCTATCACAACTTGAAACAAAATTATAGCAATCTTTAAACAAAGTTGGCCAAAAGAAACCTGATTGAAGCACCTTTCTCGCCGTGCGCTCACCTCCATAATGTCCCGCATAATCCGAGCCATGGCAGTGAAAAAGTATATCTCCTTGCTCGCTCTCCGGTACACATCTTCGAATGACTAAATAGCTGCATTGTCTAAACAAAAAGGGTTCTTCCCAAAAGTAGAAATTCACATCGTGTAAAAACTTTTTTCGTTGATGAAAAGTGAGCTCGGGTGGAAGTACATGGCTAACTAAATAATTCACAAAATCCGCATACCATGGTACTTCTTGATTATCAATAACAAGCAATTGTTCATCCGGAAAATTTTCATTAATGCAAATTGGATCCTTGAATTTCGTTTCTAGCCTAGATAAGTGATCGGCTAATTGGTTCTCACTACCCTTACGGTCACGAATTTCCAAATCGAATTCTTGCAACAATAATACCCACCTAATAAGTCTAGGTTTTGCTTATTTCTTTTCTATCAAATATTTTAAAGCCGAGTGATTCGTGAAGACAATTACTTTGGTGCCTATAAGATATGATCTAAATTTTTCGAATGCAAAAACAACTGCTAGCAACTATTTTTCAGTGGTGGTATAATTTAATTGTGCCTCGTTTAGAGTTTTACTAGCATAGTAAATTGAATGAAAATTTTTATTCTTTCTTTGACCCAACACGGCACCTACCGCAAAATCGCTGGCATCACACATAAGCTCAAAAGGTTCATTCCAATAGGGTACAACAATAATAGGAGCAGTTACTAACCTTATTTTCAAGTCGTCGAAGGCCTTGAGGCATTCGTCATTGAAGTCAAATTTGACGTCCTTCTCCAACAACTTGCACAATGGTTTGGCCACCTTGGAAAAATCCTTGATGAACCGCCTATAAAATCCCGCATGTCCCAAAAAACTTCGAATCCCCTTTACGGAAATTGGTGGCGGTAATTTCTCGATTGTCTCGATTTTTGCTCGATCGACTTCTAACCCCTTCTTTGACACCTTGTGTCCTAGCATGATCCCCTTTTGCACCATAAAGTGGCACTTTTCCTAGTTAAGCACCAAATTTGTCTCTTCACACCTGCGAAGAACCTTAGCCAGTATTTGGAGACAAGTGTCATACGTATCACCGAAAACAGAAAAATCATCCATAAAAATTTCAAGACCACATTCAACCATGTCCGTAAAAATTGCCATCATACACCGTTGAAAAGTAGCAGGAGCATTGCATAAACCAAAAGGCATACGTCTAAAATCAAAAGTACCAAAAGGACAAGTAAAAGTGGTTTTGTCTTGATCCTCGGGAGCTATGGCAATTTGGTTATAACCGGAATACCCATCTAAAAAGCAATAAAATTCTTGACAAGCTAGCCTATCAAGCATTTGATCAATAAAGGGCAACGGGAAGTGATCTTTTTGAGTGGCTTTATTCAATTTTCTATAATCAATGCAAATTCGCCAACCCGTCACTGTCCTAGAAGGGATTAATTCATTTTTTTCGTTTTTTATAACAGTCATTCCCCCCTTTTTGGGTACACATTGTACCGGACTAACCCACGCACTATCGGAAATAGGAAAAATAATACCTGCGTCCAACCACTTGATGATTTCTTTCTTCACAACTTCCTTCATGATGGGGTTCAATCGCCTCTGTTGTTCCACTGAAGATTTATGGCTCTCCTCCAATATGATCTTGTGCATGCAAAAAGTTGGACTTATGCCTTTGATGTCGGCAATTGTCCATCCAAGTGCTAGCTTGTGCTCTCGCAAGACCTCCAAAAGTCTCTTTTCCTGTAGACCTGTCAAAGATGAAGAAATAATAACAGGTAAGGTCTCATGAGCTCCAAGATACATATATTTTAAATGAGATGGTAAAACTTTAAGCTCAAGTTTCGGAGGCTCGATCACTGAAGGCTTAAAAGTGACAGATAACGGGAGCTCCGTTTCCAAACTTTCAAAGCGTGGTCTTGACAGCGGCTTTGCCGAATCCAACCAACATAATTGTTCCGTCACTGCTTCTTCCTCAACCGATGTTCCTACACTCAAATATTCTTCCAACGGATCCGCAATTAAAGGTTCAACAAATTCAAAATTCAATTGATCTAACACATCAAAAGAAAAGCATTCGTCACCCTCTTGAGGGTGTTTCATGGTACATAAAACATCAAATTTAATTGTTTCATCCCCCAAAGACATAGATAAAATTCCATTATACACATCAATTATAGTTCTACCCGTTCTCAAAAAAGGTCTTCCCAAAATCAAAGGAATTTCTTTATCTTCTTCCATATCAAGAACTACAAAATCTGCATGAAAGATGAATTTATCTACTTTAACTAACACATCTTCTACTATTCCTTTTGGGTATATGAGTGATCTATCGGCTAGCTGTAAAGTCACATATACCAATTTTATATCTCCTAATTTCAAACTTTGAAAAACTGAGAAGGGCATGAGATTAATGCTAGCACCTAAATCTATGAGGGATTTTGCAAAGAACTTACCTCCGATAGCGACTGGAATCGTAAACTTACCCGGGTCTCCAAGCTTTGGTGGAATTGGGCGAGTAAGAATGGCACTGCATTGCTCGGTTAAGGCTATCATCTCATGTTCACCGAATTTCCGTTTCTTTGATACCATGTCTTTCAAAAATTTCACCCAATGAGGCATTAGTTCAAGTGCTCGAGTAAAAGGAATATTAATATGTAATTCATTCAATTGCTCAAGAAAACTTTTGTAATACGACTCATTTTTCGCCTTTATCTGGCGTTGAGGATAAGGTACCTGAGGGGTCGGCTTAGGCGCAACAACCCTTTTCTCATCTGGTGGATTTGTCAGAGTCTCCGCTTCTTTTTCTTGTTGCTCTTCCCCATCCTTGCTTGTTGCCTTCTTCTCCACTTCTTCAAGTTGTCTTCCATTCCTCAAACTGACGGCTTTGCATTACTTGTTGGTGCCCTTTCGAGGATCTTCCGTATTTGACGGTAGTGTACCGGCTGGCCTCGCGTTCAATTGGGTCGCAAATTGGCCCATCTGTGTTTCCAAATTTCGAATGGATGCTTGGGTGGTCGTCATAAATTGGGCCAAGATATTTGCGAGGTCTCCACCTTGAGGTGGTGCTTGAGGTGGATTTTGGAATCCGGGAGCTGGTCGTGAATAATTATGCGGTTGGCCTTTAGGGGGTGCTTGCCTTTGTCCTTGCTGATTTTCTCCCCACCCAAAATTAGGGTGATCCTTCAATCCCGGATTATACGTGTTGGAGTACGGGTTCCTCTGTTGTCGGTTGGCGTCATGCACATAATTTAGCGACTCCGTTTCGTCTACGCCTTGATCGGGAGCTTGGACTGCATGGACTTGCTGAGTCTGCAAAGCCGCTACTTGCTTCGATAGCTTCTCCAATTGGGCCGTGATTGCAGTGACCCCGTCTAACTCCAAAATTCCTCCCGTCTTGACTGCTCCACTATTCGACCGGTCCGATGCCCGCATGTATTTGTTTCGAGCGATTCGCTCTAAGAGTTCGTAGGCTTCGTCGTAGGTCAAACTCATGAACATACCTCCAGCTGCAGAGTCGATCACGGTTCTCGAGTTGTCTTGCAATCCATCGTAAAATATTTGCAGTTGGCGCCACTCTTGCAGTCCGTGATTCGGGCACCTTCTCACTAACTGTTTGAACCGCTCCCATGTCTCGAATAATGCTTCGCCGGCTTCTTGTATGAAATTTTGAATTTCTCTCCGGATTCTCTCAGTTTTTGTTGGGGAGTTGTATGTGTTCATGAAAAGTTGTGCTAGCTGGGCCCAAGACGAGATGGAGTGCGGTGCACGAGTTTGTAACCACTCTCGGGCTGCTCCTTGAAAAGAATGCTTGAACAGGCGGAGTTGCAGTGCTTCGAGTGATACTCCGTTCATCTTGTGCGAGTCACACGTCTCGAGAAAATTGACCAAGTGGAGATGTGGATCTTCATGAGCTAGGCCGCTGAATAATCCATTGTTTTGGAGCATAGTGAGGAGTCCCGCTTGAATTTCGAAATTGTTGGCTTCAATGGGGGGCTGCTGGATGCTTGATTGAATCCTATTGAGTGTTGGGACGGTGTACTCATGCAGTGCTCGTTGACGAGGTGGTGGATTAATTAGCTGGCGTTGTTCTTGCTCATTGACGACTTCTCCTGCCGCATTAGGTAGGCGTCCTTGACCCTCTCCCCTCCGATTAATTTCTTCTTCCATCGTTGCGGGAGTGTTTCGAGCTAACCGTTGATTTCTCCTGGCTTGCCTAAACGTTCGCTCAATTTCGGGGTCAAGAGGTAGCAAGTTCGTGTCGTGTCCTCTTCGCATAAAAAATACCTAAAGCGAACTAAAATAAAATAAAATTAAATAAAATAAATAAAACGGCTGAAGTAAGAAAAATTGCTCAAATTTAATATTAGGATAAATAAATAATTTAGCCGTATTCCCCGGCAACGGCGCCAAAAACTTGTTGGGTGCTAAATACCAACACGCAAGTGCACGTATCGCAAACAAGTAGTAAAGTGGACTCGTGAGAGTCGGATGTCGATCCCACAGGGAATACTCAAATTATTTAATCCTAAGTACCAAATTCTAACAATTATGATTTTTATCCAGCCTACGCAAGGTTGTCAAATCAATTAACTAAATAAATTAAAGCAATTAAACACAAGAAAATATCAATATAAAACGGATCTAGGATTTTATCTTCCCCCTATGCGATAATTCTTCACCCAATTAATCTTCTATCATGCAAGTTACAATTCCCGATTATTAACCAGAGACACGAAATTACTCATAACCAGCTGTCGCGTGTATTATGAGTCTATTATTCATAAAAGATTCACTATATGTCTATGCAAACCTAGTATGAATAAAGCATTAAATAACAAGTCTCGTAAACGGCTACCTAAGGTATTATCTATATGTCTACGATAATACATGCAATTAACACACTCATCCGGTGAAAACTACTCGAAGGCTCTTCTATCCCTGTTCTAATTATTAAAACGATCTGTCAATCAATTCTAACAATAACCAATAGCAACATAAATTAGCTACGTTCATGCGCTAAATAAGATCAAAATAAAAGAAATAATCGAAGAATTCAACTTGCATAAAAGTAGAAAAAGAGGTTCGAATTACCACATAGGGTTCCAACAAAATCCTAGAATAAAAACTTAGGTACTCATGTTCGCTACGAAAAACATAATAAAAATACGAAAGTTCATAAAAATCTAGAAATAAAAGTAAAAAGGAAGAACTATGATGAAGATTCGTCAAGTCTTCGTCTTCGTTGCTCCGTCTCTAGCTCCTAAATTGCGTGTAGAAAGATAAAAGATAGATGATAAAGATAAAAGATTAAAAAAAGATCCCTCTAATTGTGTGCTCTTGGCCTTTAAATAGGGTGCAAAAATATAATAGGGCGGGTTTCCTTGTGTAATTAAACTTCCTTCACCGCGCCACCTCGTAAACCCGGACGGCCGTGCGAGAATAAGCTTTAAAATCCGGACGGCCGTCCGGTCTTTAATTCTTCAGAATTTTGATATTTTCACTTTTGGCCCACTTTTTCTCCGAATTTGCAGTTTTCACCCCACAAGTTGCCAATTCTTCAATTTGCACCTAAAATACAAATAATAACCATTTTAAGCACCAATTATCGTTAAAACACACCAAAAGTTCCAATTAAAAGGTACAACTAAGTGTATAAATATACACTTAACAACCAAGATCCTTAATAGAAAATCGAGCAGCTAAGAGGGAGATAAATTTGTTCACTACTGCGGGATTGTCTCCGGTAACGATTATGTCGTCAACATAAACCAATAGATATAACAGTACATTGGCGCAATAAATAGAGACGTATCGGCGTGAGAGTTGATAAATCCAGAGCTAACAAGGAATTGGCGCAATTCATGATACCAAGCACGAGGTGCTTGCTTGAGGCCATAGATCGCTTTGCGCAACTTACAGACGTGGTGAGGATTATCTCCATCAATAAAACCCTGTGGTTGTGCCATGTAAATTTAGCAACTAGTCTGGCTTTGTACCTGTCAACAACACCATCAGGCAATCGCTTGATTCGAAATATCCACTTACACCCAACCAAATTTTGAGTTGGATCAGGGGGAACGAGTTCCCAAGTGCCATTTCGAACAAGGGCATCATACTCTTCTGACATAGCCTGTCTCTATTTATGATTTTTGATGGCTTTAGAAACAGAGGTTGGTTCAATATCAGAGTTGTTTAATTGGACAGTTAGGTTAAGTTTTTGAGCAGGTTTATGAATGTTGATTTTGGATCTGGTAATAATGACTCGAGGTGTAGTGATTGGGGCAGAATGTAGTGGTTCATTTGGCTGTGTGGATGAGATATTTGGGTTCGCTTGTTGTGGTGGAGGAACGGGTTCTATTGGGGAGGGTGAGTCGGGGTCGATGGGAACAGTGGTGGTGTTCGGTAGATCTGATGGTGCGTTGATCGACGTCACAGGGGCAGCAGAGGCCGAGTCTAAGGATGATGCGCCAATGACCGGTAGAGAGATAAATGGTGGAAGCAACTGAAGAGAAGTTTCATCTGTGGGACGTTGAAGTAGAGACTAGATTGAGGAAAAAGGAAATAACGACTCAACAAACTTGACATGACGCGACGAGTAGATTTTGTTAGTGGATGGGTCACGACATAAGTAATCACTTTGTGTTAAAGAATACCCAAGGAAGACACACGGGGCAGACCTAGGTGATATTTTATGTGGAGAATAAGGACGAAGCCACGGGTAACACAAACACCCGAATACCCTAAGTTTAGAATAGTTCGGTGGAGATTGAAATAGAACATTATAGGGGGACCGAAGATGAAGGGTAGGAGTGGGTAACCGGTTAATCAAATAAACTGCAGTAGCAAATGCAGTGGACCAATATGTAAGTGGCATAGACGCATGAGAGAGTTGAGAGAGACCCGTTTCGACAATACGACGATGACGGCGTTCAGCATACCCATTGTGTTCGGGGATGTGAGGCGGGGATGTGAGATGTGAAATGCCATGTGTGGCCAGATAGTGAGAAAGTTCTTTGTATTCCCCCTCGTTATCAGAGTAAAGTGTAATGATTGGTGTAGCGGGTAGTGGTGATGTGGATGGTTGATGAATCCGCAAAGACAATTCTTTAGTGATCAATTTTTCGTGAAGTTCGTCAAACGTGATTGGTGTTTCACGACCTTCAATAATGTCAACAATAGGCTTATAGTCATCATCAAGTCCGTCAAGAATTTTCTCAGTGAGATCTTCATGATCCATGGGTTTGCCGAGAGCAGCCAATTCATCAGCCCTGTTTTTGATGAATTGCATGTAAGTAGTAATTGTTTAAGAGCCTTTTACTGCAGTTTTGATTTGGTCTTTGATCTGTTTAATATGACCACGAGAGGGGCGAGCAAAAGTGTGTGTAAGCGTGGTCCAAGCTTCACGGGTAGTTTGCGCTTGTTGAATAAGGGGAACGGGAGGCGGAGTAAGAGAGCCATTCCAATTTCCGTTAAAGATAGTTGGTAGAGGTTAATTTGATGATATTGGAGGCTGAGATGTTGATAATGGTGAACGGTTTGGTGGGTTCTTGGGTATTTGGGAGAAGAACAGACGCATTATCACTGGCCATGGGAGAAGAAAAAAAAATAGAAGAGATCAGACGTGGTGGCGAAGAGAGGGGAATATGTTAGGATCTTTGCTCTGATACCATGAGAGAATAAGATAGAAGAATAATTTCTTACATTTCATTATTGCAGACTAGATATATATAATTTACATAGTGTAATCTATTCTAAATATATTCTAACTAATGATAATCCTAATGATACACCAAAGAGATTACAAAAGATTACGTAAGATTACAATCAATTAACATAATAATATTGATTTAGTTTCCTAAATATCTCTAACATATACAACGTTTTCATTCAGATTTGTCGAAAATCTTTGCGACCGTATTTTGTTATGTTTATAAGTTGTTAAAAAGAGTTTGTAAGATGTGATACGATCCACTTCGCCTCAAGGGACCAGGGACCTTCTAGTAAATAATCACAACTTATAAGAGGCTCAAGGCTCGTTAAGGCCATATGGATCAGCCCAGTGAATTATATAGAGGCCTTAGTGAATATACATATCACCTGGGGAATAGAGGACCCAGTCGACCCACGCGAGGTAATAGTAAGTAAAACCTCATCTCGGGTCGTGACGAACTGGATGAGTCATGCGACGAGATAAGTCAGAGTCTCACTTCGGACCCCTGAAGATACTAGAAGGTTGTAGAAGTTTCAAGAAAGCCCAATGATAAGTGGCAGGTCCAAGAAGTTAGGGAAAAAATCCTAAAAGGAAAGTCTTGATCTCCAAGACAAGAAACCTCTGTAAAAGGGAGCTCTCTTGGTAAACATACACACACATATATACACGTGAATATATTTTGATAAGACAAATATAAGGCTATTACTGATTTTATCGTTGGAGACTCTACGCCGGGAAAACCCTTCCTGATGTTGCAGGTGCTCTTCTGACCAAGCTTCCGACAAGACACAGCGCAAAGCACTCACCTTGGAGCTGACGTCATCACTTCGTGGAAATCAGAACATATCAAGATGTTTAAGAGTTTATAAATTCTTTTAAAGTGTTTGGTAATTTTTTTAGAAAGATGTTAAAAATTCAAAAAATAAGCTGCTGGATAGCAAATAAGATTTTTTTTCTAAAATTACATATACTTCACTTTTTTGTTTAAGATCTTATAATGAGTAAAAAAATAGGGAGCAACTAAAACAAATACTTTTTTTTTCTCACATCAATACCACCAAAATAAAAATTAGATATAAATAGGTAATGACGTTGATGATGCTAAAAATAGATCACCTTAGAGAGTTGAAGTAAGATGAGCTGGAAGAGCAGAATGGATCACTGTCTCACGAGCTTGATGACCTTGAGATACCTGCGATCATAGAACACATGAACTAAGCCGGGGGTTGATCCGGCGGAAACCCCTCCGACGCTCAAGTCAGATGTGCTGATCATAGAAAATAGTCCAGAGAATACAGTTGTAGTATTGCTAAGTTAATAGGACGTACCATAAGGAATGAGTTCAAACCTTTATTTATAGCTTAGTTGAGATTGTCGGGCCCAAACCTTACTTGAAGGTGATTGGGCCTCGGTGATAATGGTCTTCGATATTGGGCTCGTGGCCCAGTATGTAATGAAATTGTAGGCCCATTGGGTTAGCCCAATTAGGCATATCAGACGTAAATACCTTAATGAAAATCAATACCACACAAACATTAAAAATTTCATTATCTTTTTTCAATATCAAACACGCAAAACTTCTCACGCCCCTCTCCTTCTTCAGAAACCCCTCCTCCTCCCTTTCTCCTTCTTCTTCACAACTAAGTAATGTTGTTAGGACCGAACCGGCCGATCGAACCGGACCCGAAGATGAACCGGTCCAGTCTGACCTCTAAAACTGGAAAAATTAAAAACTGGTGTCAAATGACCAAAATTTATATTAATATATTTATAAATTTTCAAATTTAGTTTACTTGAGTCCTTGGTACTTTCAATTTCAACCCATATGATATTTTCAGGTAAAAAGCCCTTGTACTTTCGCATGTGCAGTGTGCGCCTGTAAATAAGAAGATTCGTTGGAATATTCGTCATAGGTGGTTATGTGCGTAAAAAAAATGGGTTTGGGTGTGCCCGTACGAATTTTTTTAGTTAAGGTGGCAAAGTGGAAAAACGGGCAAAGTACAGGTGGCAAAATGCAATTAACCCATTTTTTAATAAGGATGGGTCCAACTCTTTTCATTTATTAGTGATCGACCGATCCATTCATCTGTTCCCAAATTTACCCTTCATCTATTCAATATCCATTAGCCACCATTTTAGTGCCTTTTTCGTTTATTTATTTAAAAAGATTAAAAAATATATTAAAAAATTGATTATTAGTGAAAAAACTCTCTCATCAGTATAATAAGAATAGATCCACCCTTTTTTTTTTCTTATTAGTGAAATCCCCTTGTTATTTAATTAAATAAACATCCAGTAAACTAATAACCTAATATACATAATTTGCCCTCACATGCCATATATTTTTCAAATCTCTTATTACGTGAAACCCTATTTATTTTCTCCCACTATTCTCCCTTCTTTATTCTCTTTTCACCAACCGCTTCTCCATTTCTTCCACCAGAGATTTAAAATTTCACGTCCTCCCCCGCTCTCTCTACCTCACTCACCGCCGCTCCAGTGTTCTCTACCCAGCCACCGTCGCCCTGTTGTTCCATATCTCAATCACTGCCGCCCATCGTTCTCAACCAAAGCCATGACTGTGCCCCCGTTGTTGCCCTTATTATTGTCCCACCACCAACACTCCTCCGTTTCAGTTTAGATACTATTTTTGAAACTAATGCACTTTGGTATGCATGCATTTCAATAGTCATGCACTTTATTACTCATACACTTGGTAGTTTTAAAGTCCATTTTAGTTATCTAGGCAAGAGTTTCAAGAGTCATTTTATTATCTATTTAAACGGTCTTTACCTTTATAATTGTAACCCAAGAAATCAAAAATTAACTAGAAATAAACACTTATTTTTCATAATATTATTATAACTTAGGTTGCAAGTAATTTGATATCCCGGTCTTGCTCGAAGTTCGCCATGTCACTGAAATTCAAATGCACCCACGCCTCGATTCCGTCACCCTCTTTGTTACTCACAAGTCTTACGACATTCGTTGTGAGCACTCCTCTGATCCCTGCCCCGACAGGCTTCCCCCAACCGAAATCAACGTCGTACAATCCAAACTTACTCCAATCGGTAAAGAACATAGCGTTCACCTCACCGCTCGATCTTTTCCCTCGGATGTAGGCAAAAGTTTCCGTGATTGTACTATGTAGTTTCGCACTTTGAGAAAGTATTTCGGCACAACTATCCACGGACTTCGTGAAAGAATCACCCATATTATCCGCCAATTCTTGAACCCCAATTATGTTTTCGGAAAGTTGTGTGAGTGACGTTAACACGAAATTCCCACAAGAACACTTGTGCATCGGTGGGTTTGTTCTCCCACGCATGTTGACCGCTTGACCAATGAGGCAAGGTCTTGATTTTCCTCCGTGCTTGGCCCGATCCACCCCGATTAGGGCCTTGGCTATAACTGCACACACCACACGCACCCTCGAGTAATAACTATTTGGCCTTGATATTAGTTTCGATCTCACGCTTGTTATTGCGTCCTTGTTAAACGTGAACCTCTTTAGAATGGGGCTAGGAGGATATGATGAGCGAGCCACAGACGGCCCGGAACTAGGCCCGTAGCCCGGAAACAACGTTGCCAAATCAAAACTCGGGCAAATGATCTTCATTCCGCCACCTGTATTTAGATGATTGTTGTTGGCGGTTGACCATGCGTCCATGAATATACCAACAGAATATCCATCAAATATTCTGTGAGCAACGCTGACGCCAATTGCAAGCCCCCCGCACTTAAATTCCGTCACCTGAATGGACATGAGTGGATCCGTCGGTAATTCGTCAACTTGGTCTAAATTACGTGATAATAACTTATTCAGTTCCTCCATTTCCATTTTCGAGACAATATCATCAAAATCCACGTCATCACTGACAGCTTGTGCTTCGACAAACTCTACGCCTTGATCACTGCAGTCGACGAAGCCATCTTTCTTGATGTATCTTCCGGCAAGAGGGTAGAATCTCGGTAGGATTTCGGACAATGATTCTGCCAGCTGTAACATATTTTGTTGTTTTCGATTATTCGATAATATTGGATAGTAAAAAAAAATGGTTCGCATAATTTCTTGTGGCATAAGCTCATCTAGGAATGAAATCTTGTACTTGCTAAGGTTTTGAGGAGTTGGAGTACTTGGTTTTATCAATTTCTTGCTAACTATTTTGATTTTCATGCTTACACATAGATATGAATATATGTTGGAATTTGGATATCTCTTCTTTTATAATACTAGGAAAGTGCACGTGCGTTGCACGTGTCGTAATAAATATATAATATGTTGGCGGCATGTTATTTGGCATTCTTAAGAATGGTGTGAGCCAGATACAAATTTGTTACACAAACAAGATATAGATGTGGATTTTCTGTAAAGTTGATGAGCAATATTAGTTAAAACAAAGAAAAATAGGTTTGTTCATAATGTTGTGAACAGTTTGCTTTTCTAAATGGGCGTTAGAAGTCATTCAAAATTAATTGCCCCACATGTATCATGAAAATGTAAGTAATGTATAACCAATACATTGGATATCCCTCCATAACTTGAAAAGAAAAAAAAATAGTCCTCATAATTACAAATTTGGCATAAATTGTATAATGTTGTTGTTTGCTAATCATTATGAAAAATTAAGATTAATCAAGTGTAGCATCGAAGAAAGTAAAAAATCATCCTTAATCTTAAGAAAATGGGTAAAATACAGTTTGCACCCCATTAGTTTTTAAAAGGTCACTTTCACCCCCTTAACTATTAAAAAACTAAAAAAATCCCCCTATTTTTGATAGCCGGTCAAAATAAATTATACCATATTAAATTGTACCATATTTGTTTACCCCAAAATTGTATCATATGCAACACTTGTCTCCTTAAAGTATTATTTGTAACACCTACCCCTCAACCCTCTTTTAATTTACTGATAAAAAAAAATAACATTTAATTTGTATATCAAATGTTAATACCTTCAAAATTTCTCTTTTATTGGATGGAATATATTAACAAAATGTCATATCTTAATATTTAAAAATATTATATTGCATTGGGTACAAATTCAATAACATAACATCTAATTGTTTTTTGTAACAAATAAAATTTTAAAAACACTAAGAATTAAGTTATTAAACAAACTTAAGTATCTTAATTTATTTTAATTCATCAATTTTTGAAAATATATTGTCACTCATTATTATACAATATATATTATTATCAATGTTTTTCCGATTATTTAATATTAGTTACTTTTAAGTTCTATAGTATCCAATAATTATTGTATTGTTATGCTATTTATTCTACCAAAGAAATATACAATTTTACAGTTTCAAATATTGCATTGACTTTTCAATTGATATTTTTGATAAATTATGTGAATTGTTTTTCAATTATTCCATCCAACCAAAGTGGAAATATATTAAGATTATTATTGTTTTTTAAAACTTAAGATGTAAAATAATTGATGCAAAATAAGGATTGTGTTAATCTTATGCAGCAGGCTTTCAAGTGTTCACGTCTGTACAGAGAAAAAAAATCGGTTGCCGATCGGCTTGCGGCATGGGACATAATCAGGGGCGGACCCAGAGAGTATTGGGTGGGGGGCAAAAATTTTTTTTTTTTTTGACTAAAATGGATACTAAATTTGAAGTTTGGGGGGGGGGGGCTAAATGGTATAAATTAATAGATAAATAACATAAAATATTAAAAATTTAATAAAAAACAGGTAAAAACAAAATTCTGCAGGGGTGGAGGCCCCCCCAATGTATACCTTGGGTCCGCCCCTGCACATAATCACTAACACCTTCAATAATTCTTTTTGGCAAACGACCTTCCTAGGTCAGTATGGATTGCATATCGATGTGATGTTCTTGGGATATAGGACTTTCGACCATAATGTTTGAAATGCAGTCGCATAAACTGAAGATGAATATGGATCAATCTCAACGTAGGAGAAGAGGGCAAAAGTTGAATAATTTAAGTTGGTGGTGAGATATTTTAGATATTGGCATTTCCAGCCCCATATGGGGCCTTTTTTATATTTGAGTTACAATAATCAGCATAGGCATATTCTTTTAGTTATTTCTTTTCTTACCCACTTTTGGGGCTTTTGTGTAATAGATTGTAATAGGGTTTTTTTATCCGTTTTTATTCTTGATCTCTTACGGGTACTATTTTCCTTGTGTTACGCCCACAATGTTTTTACTTTATACTTTCATTAGTATTTAATGGATTAAAAAGAGCTTGGCCAAAAAAAAAAAAGTAAAAAAAGAGGGTTAAGGGTTACATAGCCTATAAATCCAGGGTGCAAAACGTATTTAACCTATTTTCTTCAAATGAATATTACGGAATTAAATTATTTTTTATTCAAAAATTAAAACATGACTGTTAACACTAAATAAATGAAGAATATTACAAAATACATGACTGTTAACATTAAATCAATCAAGAATAATAAACAATAAAATTTTATTTATTCAATGTCACCCTTTATTGAAACTTCACCAATAACACCATTGAAATTGACGAACAATGAAAAAGCACAATGTTGTGGCAGAATGGTGCAAGAATTTGGGGAGATTTCTGGTTATGTATTGTATTGTGTTTGTATAGATTTGTTGATCGATGTGAGATAGCTGCAAATTTTTTACACAAACAAGATATAGAAGGGGATTTTATGTAAAGTTGTTGAGTATCCCTCCACAAGTTAAAAAGAAAATATCACTCCTTGTAATTACAAATTTGGGATAAATTGTATAATATTGTTGTTTGTTAATAGCTATGGATATTTAAGATTAATCAAGTGTAACATAGAAGAAACTAAAGAACCATCCTCAATTTTAAGAAAATAAAAGTACACATAATCCGACAACTACAATTCAAGTGATATATACAAAAACCGGATTGAAAAATGAAATCACCTATTACCAGATTTCACGTAAACATGTTGAACTTTTCCCTATTCGGAGAACGGTCGTTTGAAGTCCAAATGGCTAAACTCGAATCCAAAATAAATTTATCCCAATCCAATGTACGTGTCAGACTTTGAAATGTATAATATAAATAAGTATGTAGTATGAAATTCCCTCAGGAAACCACTATATAGATCAATGAGTGGGGATCATGTCATGCAAAATAATGTCGTTGAAAATAAATGATCGGGTGAACATAATCTTTAATTTCAACACTCCATGTCGAATAACCAGCAGATTGAAGCCAAAAATTGTATTTAAATTTTATATTCCAATAAATGAACACATCGAGGCATTAATAATGATAAACTAAAATACGAACTTTGTACTAATTCAAATTGAAAATAACATACTAAAATATAATTTTTATTTTAAATTTGAAAAGTGTGTCATAAATAAAGTTTTTTCGAATAAGATCATTTAGTTCATTCTAATATTGTACTAATCGATTATAAAAAATCACGATCCTGTTCTCTCTGTCGGTGAACCAATTCCATATTATGATCTCAGGCAGCTATCGAAGAATCAAAATAAATAATGCAATTAGAATTAGAAGTGATGTAAATGTAAAAAAAAAATGAAAAGATTACTTTTATATATTAACCTTTTGAAAGATGCACTATTCATCCACCCTTGAGTCACATAGAAGGTTTCATCGAATTGGTATTCGAGATCTACAGACAAACAGAAAAAAAAAAGAATAAGGAATGATAAATTGGATTAGTAGTTATTAAATATACACTTTAAACAAGATAAAGTATCTTCATGGGGAATTAAACATTGTAGAGGCTATTGCAAGAAAAAAGATGGAAGATTTTAAATAACCTCATTTTCTTCATTTTGTAGCCTCCTTGATGAGCCTCCTAATAAACATAATACCATTAGTTACTATCTTATAATATTCATACATTATATATATACACACACATTATATATGTATGGAAAAATTATTTTACCTGCATTTAGAACTTCTTTGTAAACAACATTTTTTGTCGCCCTTTTTTCTCGAACATTGTTGGTATCCGGCTTGATTAGAACTTTTGTTGTCGATGATGAAGTTCCTCTTGATAGAGCTACATATAGTTGGCCATGAGAGAACACTGGTTGAGGCAAATAGACTCCTATATTAGGAATTGTTTGGCCTTGTGCTTTGTTGATTGTCATAGCGAAGCAAAGTCTAATCGGAAATTGCTTACGCTTGAATTTGAAAGGATAACCCTCATTTTCAGCTGGCGAAAGTGGTATTCTAGGAATGAAAACATGTTTGCCGACGTGTTGGCCAAAGACTATTTCCGCATCAATGACATTGGATTTGAAATTCCTACACACCATTCTTGTACCATTGCACAGTCCATTTGATGGGTCCAAATTCCTTAGGAGGATTATTGGACAATTTCTCTTCAAGACCAACTTATGCGGAGGCAAGCCATTTGGAGTCAAAGAATTGAGAAAATCTTCTTCATAGTTATTATTTGTATCATCGATAGCTTCATCGAAACTTTGAAATGTTCTTGCGTCTCCCGGAAACATAGAAATTAACTTATCATTCAATTTATCAACTTCCTCATTTTTAGATGCTAATATCGCTCGAGTTGTCATGTAAGTAGATGATTCAGCATTACTACTCAAGCTCGGGAAAATTGAATGAATAAGACGTGCCATGGAGTCCTCTTCATTGTCATACTTCACCACCATCTCTTCAGGAATTATAATGTTACCCTCAATATCAGAGGTTTCCTCTCCATTTCCAACTCTAAGTAAGAAATCACCAAATTCAGGATCTTTTTGCGCTCTCATATTCTTAGACAAAGAAAATTTTATCATTTTATGCCATAGCCTTGATTTCACCAAACTGGCAGAAATAGTTTGGTGAATTGTACCCCTTGGAACCACGGGTAGTACTTGCCTAAAATCACCACCAAAGACCACCACTTTACCCCCAAAATGTTCATCATTTCCCATTATGTCCTTGAATAACTTATCAACATTCTCAATAGCCCATCTTTTTGCCATTGGAGCTTCATCCCATATAATTAATTTTGCTGTACGCAATAGATTAGCCACTCCACTTTGCTTTGATATATTGGAGTCACTGGACTCATTTGCATCGATTGGTATTTTGAAACGTGAATGAGCTGTTCTTCCGCCAGGCATTATTGCAGCGGCAACTCCAGATGTCGCTGTTGCAATGGCTATTTTTTTTCTAGATCTTAAATGAGCTAACAACGCACGATATAAGAATGTTTTTCCAGTTCCCCCTGGGCCATCAATGAAGAACATACCGGTTTTACCTTTGTGTATGAATTCTAAGATTACTTTGAAGGCATCTTGTTGTTCTTTATTCAGTTTTTTCTCGGCCTCGTAATCTTCAGAAGGTATTTCTATTGACAACTCATCTTCTATCTCTCTTGACAGATTTGTAGTCACGTGGTTAGTATCAACTGGAGCACTTGGAAGATCATATGATTCCAATTTTTTCCCCATGCTCTCCAAAAAATAATTCACACTTTGGAGAGTTCTCGTAATTTGTCTCTCCTTTGATGTATCATTTTCTTTTCTAAAGTCCTCTGACATTGCTTCAAAATATGTGTCCCAAAGAACTCTCACATCTGTTGGAGCACAATATACCAAGACGGTTGCAAATAATCGGCGCAATTCATGTGGCATTTGAAAAGTGATGGCTTCATTTAAACATTCAATAACACTTTGATCAGACTCTAGTAAGCCTCTTTTTTATGATGCTTCTTTGAAGTTAGCACATCGTATTCCATTAACTGTTAAAAGATCTAGAAAAGATGTTGGACCTCTTACATGATTCAATAGTAATCGAAGATAATACCGTTCTCCTTCCATAGGATTTGCACCATGTATACGCCCTATCACATCTCTTTTCTTTCTTTCAGACCAACATCTACCTTGCTTGTCCCATACGTAATATTCTGGGAACTCCTTGTAAAGGTATTTTCGCGCTTTTTCACTTCTCGAACACATTGAAAAATACTCGGTGAGCATTGTCTTAGACACATGGTCCCATTTGAGGACGTTGCTCAAATTTTGATTTGCCCAGTAAGTGACACATTGTTGGTTAGGTAGATGAAGATGGAGGTCAATGACTGGTGGAGATATTTCATTCAAATTGAATTCGTAAATCCTCCAAATGGCTTCTTGAGCTGAGACCCATCGAGCATCTTGATATTCTTTGATCTCATCAATATTATTTTCTTCATCATTCTGTGAGATATTAACAGCCACTCTGTCATGCCCTTTGTAGATATACTTGTATAGATACTTAACTGCTGTCACTCCAGAACATATCTCAACATTTATATGACAATTATATCTGGACAAAAGATATGGGTTATATGGTACTACCCACTGGTTATTTAGATGAGCTCTGCGAACTTGGACAGTAATTCCATTTCTTCTCCTTTTATATATCGGATATCCATCTTTGCCTTGAATCGTGCTTTCACAATATGGTCGTGGATAATGATATTTGCATTTTTCATCAACCATACAAGAATTACTCTTGTTCTTTGACCCACATGGTCCATGCATCATATGTTTCACAACCAAGGCATGAAGTGCAGGATGTTTTTCTGGATCTGGAAGTTCTGCACTCACGAACCTATCATAGGTATCTGGAGTGGTAATTTTATACTCCGACTTCAGTATAATCAACATATGAGCATGTGGAAGTCCTCTTTTTTGGAATTCAATCACGTGCACATGTGCAGCCACTTTTCCAAGTATCTCCTTTTTAAACAACTGATCTTTTAAATCTTGCAATTTTGCTCGAAAGACTCTTGAGGTTAAATCAGGTCGATCCTGAGCCTTTTGACCAGGGTACAAATTTTCTTGTATTTCTGCCCACTCTGGATTGCAAGTCATTGTAATAAAAAAATCAGGTTTTCCAAACCTTTGGACTAACGCCAATGCATCAAGATATCTACGACGCATATCTCTCGGACCTCCGATAAAAGATGGTGGTAGAATAATTCTTTTTCCAACCTCGCTGCCTCTTGTCTCTCCTTGTTGTACACTTTTCATGATTCCTTGGTATAACTCAGATCTCAAATTAGACTGATTATGTCTACAGTAATCTAACCTTGTTGTCTCTAATTTTATGTACATGTCGACAACGTATTGTTGGAGTAGACGTCCTGCAAACAACAATGTGGATTGTCGTGGATTTCTTATTTGTAGCCTGTAACAACTATACTCTCGGCAAGAGACCTTTTTATTATTTTCTCCACGGATTCCTGCAATTATAAAAAATATATAAATGGTTCTAAATTTGGTGTAGGAAATAACAGTATGCATTTGTTGGGTAAGATCAGTACCTTGTTGTTCTTGTGAGAGAATGTCATCTGCAGAAGTTATATTTTTCGGTTTCGCAGCTACATCATTTGCTGGAAATATAATTAGGGAGAGATTATAAATTGTTCAAGACAAATGGTACTTAGGAAGGGGGGGGGGGGGGGGGGGGGGGATAAATATTATTTTAATGCTCAATTAGAACCATGGTCTTGCAACTAATTTGGTGTACAAGAAGTGTTTGTAATGATATTTATCCAAAAGTGGGATAATTATATTTTTGGTCCCTCATGTTTGGCCAAATTTCACTTTTGGTCCCCCTTGTTCCAAAGTGAACAAAGTTCACCTCTTAGTTTCAATTTTAAAGACTTTTGGTCCCTACCGTTACATGTTCCGTTAGCAAGTAACGGAAAACACTATTTTGGGGTGAAAAATGAAATTTTGAAATTTTTGGGGCTGAAAAATAATAAATTCAAAATAGACTACTTATAGTTTTTAATAATAAAAAAAGAAATCAACGAAACAAATTAATTTTTTATTATACTTAATATTATTATAATTATACTACTTATAATTAAATTTTTAATAATAAAAAAAATTAACTAAACAAATTATTTTTAATTATACTACTTATGATAAAACAAATTAATTAACTAAAAAAATATTTTTTAATTGTAATTAATTTTGTTATAATTATACTACTTACAATTAATTTTTTAATGATAATTTTTTTTGGCCAATTTCTTTTTATTATTTCACTTTGATGAAATGTTTTGGAGCCTCGTTAACACAGGGAAAAAGAGTGCCCCTACAATGGCAATAAAAAATCCAAAGAGACCCTATCGAGTCTTTTGTTTTTAATAATAAAAAATAAATTAACTAAATAAATTATTGTGAATTATATTTAATATAGTTTTTAATTATACTACTTATGATTTTTTTTAATAATAAAAAAAATTAACTAAATAAATTTCATTATACTTAATATTATTAAAAAATTAATTATAAGTAGTCTATTTTAAATTTATCATAATTTTTCAGCCCCAAAAAAATTTAAATTTAAATTTTCATCCCAAAATAGTGTTTCCGTTACTTGCTTACGCACATGTAACGGCGGGGACCAAAAGTGTTTAAAATTGAAACTTGGAGGTGAACTTTGTTCACTATGGAACAAGGGGGACCAAAATTGAAATCGAGCCAAATATGACGGACAAAAAGTGTAATTCTCCCTCCAAAAGTTTATTGTGTTGCAAAGAATCATGGTAGGAGATTTTTAGGGGGAAAATAGAATTATTCTTATAAAAACTAAACATCATTTTTTTTCATTTATTATTGTAAATGTAAAATGAATTTTTTTAGGCTTAATCTCTCTTTGCACCCTTGAAATGGTGCATTTACGCACCTTGCACCATTGAAACATAATTATAGTACTTTGCGCCCTCAAAACACAATAAACCATTCACAATGCACCGTGAATTGAATAATAAACGCAATTTCATTTGTTATTGGTTTTTTTTTTCGGAATACAAAATAACAAATTAAAGTTTTAATTTATTCAACCTCCAATCTAATTTTGAGCGCACAAAGTGCGAAAAAAAAACATACTGGATTATTAAAAATAATTTTATCGTCTCACAAAATAAAATAAAATAAACTTTTGTCCGTAAATTATTCGGTTGATGGATCTTTTATTGCAAGTGGTGGAAATATTAGTTAAAAATATTTGGAATGAATATGAATTTCATATAACTTGATGAAGAAATAGCTGAATGATTTTTTTTTGTAAAATATATATTTTGTGATAAAAAATATAATTTCTAAATATGTTGATGAGATGTATTTTTATTCTTGCACTTTATAATTTCAAAATAATTGATGAATAAAAAAAGAGGATTTCACATTTGGCATTCTAAAAAAATTCCACTAAAAATATTAAATTACCTTTATTAGCTTTAAAATTTTATTTGGGGTGCATTATGCATGATTTATTGTGTTTCGAGGGTGGATAGTGCCATTAATTTGTTTCAAGGGTGCAAAGTGCCAAAATTGTATATTTCAGAGGTGCAAAGTGGAATTAAGCCATTTTTTGTTGTAGAAGTACTTGATGAAGTAAATGAATAAGAAAAAGACTTTGTTGTTCTGACTTCTGTATAAGTAACTCCACTAATTGGTCAAAGAAAACATTATGAAATTGCTGGGTAAAATGATTAATTTATCAGTACCTTGTTGTTCTCTTGCGAGAACGTCATATGAAGAAGTTATATTTTCCGATTCTGCAGCTTCCTCATTTGCTGCAAAATATAATTAGAGATAAATTAGAACTTGTGGAAGATTAATGGTACGATACAGGGGAAAATAAATATTCTTTTTAATGCTCTTTTTAGTTTAACCATGGCTTTGTAAAATAATTAGGTGTAAAAGAAGTGTATGAAATGGTATTGATTCAAAACTTTATTTTGTTGCAAAGAATCATGGTAGGTAATTTTGAGAGGAAAAAATGAATTATACTTACTAAAAAAAGAAACTTCATTTTTATTTCATTTATTAATGTAAATGTAAAAATAACATTTCTTTTTTTTGTTGTAGAAGTACTTGATGAAGTAAATGATTAAGCGAACCTCTTTGTTGTTCTGTATATGAACTGATTATAGTATTCGACGTCTGGGCTCCTATTTTTGGTATATTTTGGTGCCACCCTGTATCACCTTTTGGAAAGAGAAGGGGATATTGCATCGGATCATAACAACCGTAATAATGCTTGATTCTATGCTTATGGCCTGACCGTGCATGAACAACAATATCTCGTTCAGCTGGTATATGAGGATCATTTCCTTCAACCCAAATAGCTGCTACTTGATCCGCAGTTGGAGAATTGTAAACACGCTGGTCTAATCGCACGTCTTTCGAGATATGAAGTTGAACATTATCCATAGAAGGATAATCCTTTAATGTCCTGAATAATCTTGCATATGGATTTACCTCCATAATTTTCATAACTTTGTTGATTATAGGTTCAGATAGTTCCGAATTATCTAGAATCTTTAACCGATTCTCAATCTCTTTTTCGGTTTCAACAAAATATAACTGAAAATTGGTAGGGCCAGCTTCATTTGGAGTCAATCCTGGAAGATCGTGATATACCATGCCTTGTGCTCGAAAAGTGTAAACCCCATGCTTTGCAGATGCAAGATCCTTATCTAATTTCACTCCTAATGAGGTGAAAGAGAATATGCAATTCAACGCACGGATATTCTTGCGAAAGGTTACAGCTTCTTCTGATTCAGAGACAAACAGGTCATACATTTCATCTGGCATTTCAATAGGCGCAACTCTAACTTTTCCATTGCCACAACAAAATGTCTTAGGTTCATATTCAAATCTTACGGCATGACAATGTATGCAATTAGGAACGTGTTTTAATTCATGCAACTCTGAGCATACAGGATCATAAATTGTTAGACCTGGTAAAATAAGAAAACAATAAAGATTATATTAAAATTACAAGTGACATTTAGATTAATTAATTAATTCTATACCGAAATTACCTTCTGATCGTCGGCCAGGAATCATTTGTGCTCTTAAAAGCCACTTAGTAATTGGCGGTTTTTGGCATTTTTCATTGGTAGAAGCTAATGCTACTGCATTTGATGCAACTTCTGTAAAAGGGCTAGTCACTTCCTCATGCATAGGATTATGGTTGTAACCAATCGAATTTCTTTCTTTCCTCAGCGTCTTAGCTTTTTTCACTTTGTCTATGTACTTTTGTTTGTCTATGGCAGTTAGCTCGGCATATTTCCTCTTCATCCTAGCTAATTTCCGCTGTCGTAATACATCTACAACAATAAAAGTAATGTTAATTGTTGTCAATATACATAGTAAAAAAATTATGTATAAACCTTGTTGAAGATCCTATTTCAAATGAATTTAAGAGCAATACTACAATATTTAAAAATTAAATAAACATACCTGATGTTGACTCCATATCGTTACGTTGTTTATGCATTACCATGTTTGAAGTCACTTGGTGCAAAATATATCTGTAAATGATCAAGTTATCATATTAACCAACAACTACATAAGTCATCGACTAAAGGAAAATTAACATGTTATGCTCATCACAATATATTTAATACTTGACACGATATTATAATATTGAATGAGTTCCCTACAACAGATATGGAATTAGATTACAATGAACAATATTCGTCTAACAAATGGTGAATAGTAATGCTACAACAATTGTAAGTATTCTAACATAGGATAGGAAATTTAGAGGTAAAATGTTCGATATAATTAATGGCTACCTGTGTCTAGAATTGACCAAAGAAAAGTTTCAATTTTTTGGTTAAATATATATATTTTATATGTTGGGTTGAAAATACATAACAGATAACAAAAAAAAATTCCACTATTTGTATTTATAAAACATTCATGTGCTAAAGCTTAGGATGATTAAGCAGATATATATACCGAAGCAATTCTTATTTCCTTGGGTCTGTGATTAATCCAAATTTTATTTGGATCTTTAGTCTGTACAATTGAACTCTTTATAAGTTTATACACTACATTCAAGAGCAACATCTCACTAATGTATATATTAGTTGTACCACATTCAAATAAAGAATAAGAAGAAAAATAAAATGTAAATCATGTACATCATTCATTATAAAAGAAGAGATTCTAGCTAATAAACTAATAAATTGGTTCTATTTTCATATATTTTAATATTTTAAACATTTATTCAGTTTTTATCACCACCAATACTTAAGCGCATTTAAAAACAAATCCTTTGACGACATAGATTTTCATATGAACCATGGAAAAATGAAGATATCTTTCAGAGTAATAAAAATTTGTCATGGTCTTTCCATGGCCTATAATCAACGAAAAATAAAGTTTTTCAAACACACTTACACCGTATGATGGATGTGTAATCATTCGCCAAATTGGGAAACTCTATCAATCGTAGTGACTCGGGTAAGAACAATTTATATTTGTCGTTGTCAATAAGAATATGTGGGAAATCTAAAACAAATGTTATGTTGGAATTAACGTTTAAATATGGAGCATAAAAAAATATGTAAAGGAAGACATATTTGTGGGAAGTGGATTCTATCAATTTGCTTAGGTATGTACGTACCCGATAAACAAAATCAAACTTAGTGCCTACTCTTTGTGTTATATGGATATTGTTTGGAGTACAATTTGTAGACATATGCAGCTGTTACTAATTAAATGGAATTTATTTTGTAATTATGACCTTAATTTTTCTTCATGTATGTTTTTATTACAATAGAGAAGCAATGACTCTTTGTATGCAATTGTTTCTTCAATTTAAGACTTGTTGGCAGTTTTTGGGTGATGTTGGATGGATCCATGTAATGGTAATTATTTTGTAATTAATGACTTAATAATTGTGTGACAATACCAAAAGATGCATAATTAGATGATGAGTTTTATTAAGTTACAAACATGTGAAATGTTTGAGAGACGTATTTTGAAGTTTTTTTTTTTTTATATAGTTACCCCATTTTATGACTAATTATAACTTAATTTATAAATACATGGAATGAGGTGTTAATAAACAAATGTGGCGTCCAATTCTAACCTATAATAAGGAAATGGCAAACTTTCATATTTTTTAGGGATGATAATCAATTACATATGAACACCACATCTTAGAATTTAGTCTATTAAAATTGTTACAACCTTTGCAGAGTAATTATTATTTAAGTTGGGGCATTTGATAAGAATTACTATCTTATATTTTCCTCGAGTCAAAACAAACTTATTTCGGCAAACTTCGAATAGTTTGGACACCTCTCTGACATTACTCTCTCGTCCCACCTCCAAATTATATGTGTAAATATTATTCGAAAAGACAAACGAAGGATCTACAACTTTGAAGCTTGGAGTTTTAGAAAATTGGGTATATATTGAGGTCTAGCAGGAGATCAAAGTCTCTGGACATGCAGGCTCTGAGAATTTCACCAAGGCCCCACTTAAGTAAACTAATTTGGGGGGTGCTTGAAATAAAAAACAATCTTTAAAAAAAGGGTTAAATACACTTTAGACCCCTAAAATATACCATATGTAACGCTTACCTCTTTAAAATATCATTTGTAACACTTACCCCTCAAATACCATTTAATTTACTGATAAAAAAGCACCATTTAATTTGTGTTTCAAATTTTAATACATTCAAAATTTTATCTTTTATTGGGATGGAATAACTAAAAAGAATAATTATATTATATTATTAAAACCACAAGGACCTTAAAGTTATATTTTAGAATACTTCAGGGGTGTAGGTGTAATTTACCCTTAAAAATATTATCTTGCGTTGGGTACACATTTAATAGGCTAAATAGCAGTTCACACCCCTGTCGTTACAAGCTTTTGCAGATGACCCCTGGTACTTGTAATATCTTCACATAACCCCCTTGTGGTTTATGTAGCGTAGCTTCCGTTAGTTTTTCCGTCAAACTTAACCGCGTGAGTCAAATTTTAAGGGACTGCAAATAACTTAAAACTAAGAAAACATTTTTTAAAATCAATGAATTCCAAATAACTAACTATTCTTGAATTTCTACGTCATTAATTTCACAAAATGTTACGTTTATGCAAATTCATTTATAATAAACTTTAAGAAATTCATCAATGATTAATACTAATCTTCAGTACTTTTATTTATTTTAATTTATTAGCTTCTGAAATATGGTTTCGTTCATTATTATACAATATATATTATTAATATATATTATTATCAATGTTGTACCAATAATTAAATTTTACTTACTATTAAATTTTATATGATCCAATAATTATTGTATTATTGTGTTATTTATTCTAGCTAAGGAACATAAAATTTTACAATTTCAAATATTGCAATAAATTTTAAATTGATACTTTTATTTAATTATATGAATTATTTTTCAATTATTCCATCCAATGAAAGTGGAAATATATTAAGATTATTATTGTTTCTTAAATTTTAAGATACAAAATAATTAATATTGATGGATTAAGTGTTACATAGACTATAAACCAGGGGTGCAAAACATGTTTGACCTGTTTTCTTCAAAAGAAAAGAAAGGAAAAAAAAAATTATTTATTCAAATGATGAAACATGACTGTTACCTCTAAATAAATGAACAATATTATACATACATGACTACGACTGTTAGCATTAAATAACACAAACTTTTTATACAATACAATATTATTTATTCAATGTCACTTTATTGAAAATTTACAAATAGCACCATTAGAAATGACGAACAATCAAAAATCCTAATACTGTGGTTGAGTACTGCAAATGAACGAAGAAAGAATATTGAGAGTTGTGCAATAATTTGGAGAGATAATGTATTGATATTTCGGTGTTTCTAAGGATTTGTTAATCGGGGTTGTGGCTTTGGTAACACTTGTGGGATAGTGAGGGTTTCATGCCGGAGAGTTGGGTCTGTAGATATAGGATGAAATTGCAGGCGAGGTTGATGGGTTGGAGGTAAAATCCACTGAATCTGGATTCGAGATTTAGTGAATCCCGACATTCGCAAGCCCTCAGGTAGAATTTATCATTGATTATTAAATAGAGCAACAGTAAAGGAAATTTCGTTTGATTTAATAATATTGTGGTCTTTAATTGAAATTATTTTTCATTTGGTTTAACAATCGTACTAAACAATGAAATGATTCAACAATTTATTGTTATTTTCATTTGGTTATTCATTTTTTGTCGTAAAATGACAAAGTGAATTAAACAAACTCAAATAAAACTAAATTTCAGAAATATGATAAGCTAGATTAAACTAAGGACATCATCCAAAACCCTACACCACACTACTCCTTTTCTCTTTCGTTTTTGATATTGTGCCCTTTTCTATTCTTACTTTTCATCTTAAGGTCTTCAAGTGTGTCTTCATCATCAGAACTCTCAACGATACTTATCTTCTTACGGGTTCTTCCTGTTTTTTTAGGAACATATTCTTCACTGTCATTTTCTTCAACCTCAATCGGCTCATTTTTTTTGGAATTTGCTTTTGATGTCGCAACCCTTTTTTTCTTTATTATCTCAGGTTCAAATCTCTTTGTCTTTTTAACGATCCTTCCTTTTCTTTTAAGCACATCTTCTTCACTGTGATTCTCTTCAACCTCAAGCGGTTCTTTTTTTTTCGCACTTCCTTTTGATGTCGTTAACCTTTGTTTATTTACCTCAAGATCAAATTTTTGCACCTTCTTAATGAGCCTTCTTTTTTTTGTAGGAACATCTTCATCACTTTGTGTTTCTCTAACCTCAATTGGCTCATTTTTCTTTGCACCTTCTTTAGATGTCTCTGGCATATCTTCTTCTTCTTCTATAGTAGGCTGAATTCTTTGAATTGCATCAGCCACAGCCTTAAGTTGTCCATTGGAATATGATAAATTGTTGTTTGGTGCGATGAGAAAATAGAATTCACTTGATGATTGGAGACTCAGTGCTCTATAATACTTCGACTTATTTTCGCCCTATAGAAATGGATCATGTAGATGGATGGTTAGAGATATCTTATATATAAAAGAAAGAAACGCTAGGGCAACCCTAAGAAACCCTAATGTCATATTTGTAATTGTTTTTCAATTTTAATCAAATTTTTATCTCCTTAATATTATTTTAAATATTATTTTCGAATTTTATCATATTTGTGTCCCCTAAATATTATTTTAAATATTATTTTTTATTTTTATCAGATTTTTGTCTCCTAAATATTTTTTTTTTATTTTTATCAAATTTTTATCTCCTAAATATTATTATAAATAATATTTTTTTAATTTTATCAATTTTATATCTCCTAACTATAATTTAAATATAATTTTCAACTTTTAGCAGATTTTTATCACCTAAATATTATTTTCGAATTTTATCAAAGTTATATCTCCTAAATAATATTTTAAATATTTTTTTCGAGTTTTATCATGTTTTTATTAGTTTTTTATCTCCTAAATATTAATTTTGTTTTTTATCAGATTATTGTCTCCTAAATATTATTTTCGATTTTTATCAAATTTTTATCTCCTAAATATTATTTTAAATAATAATTTTGATTTTAATCATATTTTATCTCCTAAATATTATTCTAATAATTATTTTCGTATTTTATCAACTTTTATCTCATTAACATTATTTGAAATATTAGTTTCGATTTTTATCAAATTTTTATCTCCTAACTATTATTAAATTTTATTTTCGATTTTTATCAGATTTTTATCTCCTAAATATTATTTTTTGATTTTTTATCAATTTTTTATCTCCTAAATATTATTTTAAATATTATTATCGATTTTCATCAATTTTTTATCTCCTAGATATCTTATATATAAAAGAAAGAAACGCTAGGGCAACCCTAAGAAACCCTAATGTCATATTTGTAATTGTTTTTCAATTTTTATCAAATTTTTATCTCCTTAATATTATTTTAAATATTATTTTCGAATTTTATCATATTTGTATCCCCTAAATATTATAATTTTAAATATAATTTTCAAATTTTAGCAGATTTTTATCTCATAAATATTATTTTCGAATTTTATCAAAGTTATATCTCCTAAATAATCTTTTTAAATATTTTTTTCGAGTTTTATCATGTTTTTATTAGTTTTTTATCTCCTAAATATTAATTTTGTTTTTTATCAGATTATTGTCTCCCAAACATTATTTTCGATTTTTATCAAATTTTTATCTCTTAAATATTATTTTAAATAATAATTTTGATTTTAATCATATTTTATCTCCTAAATATTATTCTAATTATTATTTTCGTATTTTATCAACTTTTATCTCATTAACATTATTTGAAATATTATTTTCGATTTTTATCCAATTTTTATCTTCTAACTATTATTTTAAATTTTATTTTCGAATTTTATCAGATTTTTATCTCCTAAATATTATTTTTTGATTTTTTTATCAAATTTTTATCTCCTAATAATAATCTGATTTTCGATTTTTACAGAAAAGGGTAAATAAATCTGATTTTCATCCCTAGCGAATTTTGTGACATCGTTTTACATAATGTCTGCAACATTTGAATTTTATTTCTTCCCTACCTAAGGCTTCTTCTTTTGGTAACCCGACTTTAGATTTTGTTTTTTATCTTCTTCATCCTATTGACTGTGTGGCAATTAGTTTACATCTTTTTCCATCATGGCTTATAGGTAATTTCATTTTGTTAAATTATGTGTTTCATTAATTTATACCAAAGTTTTCAAATTTTATGTATAGCAATTATTTCATTTTATATGTTATTGGACATGTTATTGAAATGGATGATTTGAGAGAATTAACCAAAAATGGGCGGAGCCACAAGCTATTGGAAGTTGACCTTCAAGACTTATTGTTTGTATGCGATATTTAATTTATTGTTTATATTTATTTTTGTTTCTTAATTTTCCAATTGTTAATTCCAGTGGCAAAAACAGCCTGAAAATGAGGCAGTGGAGAAGGGGTTAGTTCCGATGCAAGATGTATAGATGACCTTTTATGTTGTCGATAGTTTAGTTTTGATTATGTTAACTAAGTTATTAAATCTAATTACTTTTAAGCTCAACATGAAAGACATAGTTGATGATTTTATTCCTGGTTCAAATTTTCAATCTACTGGTATTAGCTGATTCAATTCATTTGGAAAATTATTCAACAGTAAAGTTATTTCTTTTTTTTTTGTGTGTAGTATACTTAATGATGTTCCAGTAT